>NC_047508.1:39859610-39912110 GCF_902827115.2 Pseudochaenichthys georgianus
AGGATTGTCAAACCACTCGCCTAAGAACTAGCTGCTAATGGCTGCCTTGTGTTCGGTGTCCTTTGAATCCATCTTGGTAATGGCCGACTCCAGTAACAATAACAACTAGCCTACTCGCTCGATCGAGATGCAATTACGGTTTGCTTACGGTTTCATTATTATTCATTCCTGCGCACCATAAAACTAGAAAGACACAACATGCATTGTTTTAAGTTAATAGAAACCGCAGTTCAATCAGGAGAGACGGTTTTGATGTAAGAATACATATTTATCGCAGAGATACACAAATGAATGTAATTTGGCGATTAGGCCCCGTTGTGCAGGAGGTATCATTCGGGAGGGGAGAACCGATCCGATGAAACCCCCGGGGGTCTACACACTGGTGGTGGTGAATGGATAGTTGGGTCGGTCTGAAGGGGAGGAGCTTAGCTTGACCCTGGATTCAGAGGGACAGGAGGTGAAAAGGGGGGAGGAGGGTTGCGTAGAGTCACCTGAAGTGAGAGCTGTCAGAGGGGGGAGGGCAGACTTAAAAGGTTTGTCAGAGCGCTATGATAGGCTCTTGTGGCGCCGACAATCGAGCGGCCCGACCAAGCAAGGAGGCGGAGGCAGAACGTCCAAACATATAACCCGGGGTGGGCATTTTAAATTCGAGCACAGGACACAGCCTCAATCTTGCTGTTCCCGTGAGCACAGTCACCGGCCACAAGGATCTCACACACCCTACCTGTCCACTGACAGGGAGAACAGAGCCTAAATACACACACACTAATCAGGCCAACAAGACACAGGTGGGGGGGGAGGAGACGACACAGGTGGGGGGGGAGGAGACGACACAGGTGGGGGGGGAGGAGACGACACAGGTGGGGGGGGAGGAGACGACACAGGTTGGGGGGGAGGAGACGACACAGGTGGGGGGGGAGGAGACGACACAGGTGGGGGGGAGGAGACGACACAGGTGGGGGGGGGAGGAGACGACACAGGTGGGGGGGAGGAGACGACACAGGTGGGGGGGGAGGAGACGACACAGGTAGGGGGGAGGAGACGACACAAGTGGGGGGGGAGGAGACGACACGGGGCACCAGGTGAACACAATCACCAGCCACAGACAAAACGGGAGGGGGAACACTTTCAAACTAAACCACATGTGCAATATTACAAGGCCCGAAGCCGGCAGTCCACAGTGACGAAGTTACCTTTGTCACTGCTCTTGGGAATAGAGCGAAGTGATTGGTTAAGCTGGGGAGCGACGCCCCCGATCACTTATTGAGAGGAGAGAGAGTAGTTGCGTGAGATTAGTAAATGAAGAGTAAAGACGGACTTCCTGGTTGAACTTACGCTGAGCTTCATTGGTCGGCTAATAATTGTATAATTTTGATTCAATACCAGAACACTTTATCGTGAGATCCGGTCCTAACTTGTTCTTGCATCACAGCTTGCATCATCAGCATGGACTCAAATTAGGACAAGATTCAAGGAAACAGACATTACTGTAAACATGACATTACAAATAATAATCTTTATTCCTATAGCACCTTTCATACATACAGCTTTTAGTAAGCTTCACATAGACATTTCACAGGAAATTGACGGCATCCAGATTCAAGTAAAAGACTTAAAAACTAAAATAGTAAACATATAACAAATGCATTTAGATTAAAGGTACAATGATGAAATTGTGCAATAAAAGGGGGATAATGCTAATAATAATAATAATTAAGATGGACTTTTATTAATCCTCGTGGGGAAATTGTTTCTCTGCATTCGACCCATCCTAGTGTTAGGAGCAGTGTGCTGCCATTTTGAACGGCGCCCGGGGAGCAGTGTGGGGAACGGTGCCTTGCTCAGGGACACCTCGGTAGCACTTGGTCTAGCCGGGACTTGAACTGGTGACCTTCCAGTTGCCAAGCCAAGTCCCTATTGACTTCGCCACCACCGCCCCAATAATAATAATAATAATGCATTACATTTTTTATTAGAGCGCTTTTAAATTGTTTTAAATGTTTTGGTTCAAGCCACCGCTTCACATTTGATTTAGTCATTTGACCAAAGACTATTGATTTGTGCACCTTCTACTTGTTGGGCTATCCCTTCTCTTGTCCTCTCCATCTGATTCCAGTTAGTCCCCGATGTGCAGGGAAGAGCATTGAACTTGACCTTTTTAACAAGGAGCATCATTTTTCAGACATGTCTTGTATCTGGATTGCTTTCTGATCCTTTATTTTACTCTTCGATACCCTTCTTCCCGTTTGACTGACTTGTACGTACTGATCAACAGGAGGAGGTAGCTTTCCCTCTTGCAACCTGAGCAACTGTCACAAAAAATATCATGTTATGTTCACCACTGATTCTTCGATGTCATCCCACTCTCCTAAAGCAGCACTACACTCGCTGTTATTATAAGAAAAAGCCACAATGGACTCGGAGATGTGAGGTACATTGTGTCTTTTATTACATGCGTTAAAGGGCATTGTTAAAAGGGTGCTTTATGAAGCTTTTAGTGCTACCTTCATCATGTTTCCCTTTACAGCTCAGGTCATTGTTCAGCTCCACTGCAATGACACAATCACGTCTGTTATATCATGTACTATTTTAGACCTCGCTGCAGAAAATAGATCCACAGCCGCTGATAAACAACCTTTTTAGGGGACACGCTTTTCACTTTCACATTCTGTGAGCTATCAGACCTGGATCTATCAGTTGCCCCCGGAGAAGAGCTTCACACACCGGCTGGGAAATAAACAAGCCTTTGTGCGAATGTAGGCGATCAATATCCACATACGTACTGCCAGGCCCACTGAGAGGATTCAAAGGTGTCATCATCAGTGGTCGTAAATACCCTTTTTCCCATTCTGGCAGAGGGATCAGAGTTAATAGGTTTACCATATTGCATTTCATTTCATACGCTCTTTGTGAATACTGCATGCGTCCATTAGTTCTTACACATTTGTGTGAATGAGAAATGGGATACGGCTGTCATCTTGACATATTTAACATTCCTTAACTGTGTGTTTGATATTATTAGTATTTTCTTTAAAGGGGCCCTATTATGCTTTTAGGTTCATATCAGTATGTAGTGTCTCTACATGTCTCCATGCTTTAATGTTCAGAAACATACTGCCTGTGCTGCAGCACCTCTTTTCACCCTCTGTCTGAAACCAAAGCCCAGGCTGCTCTGATTGGTTTGCTGGCTGGCTCTGTTGTGACAAAGGAGTCCAATGAAGGCTTTTCAAGTGTGGGAGAGGAACTTTGGGATGTTATCCTTTGCAGACCATTAACATGCACACAAACCTATACGACACACAGGCAAGGGAAAACCCCAAACAGCATAATTATATTCAGTCAATATTCACATGTGGTTTTAACCAGTCTTCCAAAGTCTGCTCCGATTGGTTAGCTGGCCGGCTCTGTTGTGATTGGTCAACCGATTAGAGATGTCCCGCCCCTTACTCTATCACGTACAATGTGTTGGAGTGCTCCAACCAATAAAATGCTTTCCAGCCATTCAGGATTTTAGCCTTTGCAGACCATTTACATTAGGGGTGTCAAACTCAATCTCATCGCGGGCCACATTCGCATAAAGGTTGCACTCAAAGGGCCGGTTGTAACTATATAATTATATAATATATATATATAAAATAATGTATTATATTACATGATTGTCTCTGGATTGGATTATTATCGGATAGGATAATAACTTAGTAATTATCTACGTCTGAAAGCAGAAGTCCAGGGCAAATAATTGCAAGTCTCTTCAGTGCGCATGTCACAAAACGAGATGCATTGTGGGACATGTAGTTTATGGGCAACATGCTTCTGTAAAGTGGCATGTAGCCGTATAATAAACATATTATATTCTTTGCAAGCTCTTGCGGGGCCGCATAAAATGAAGTCGCGGGCCGGATTTAGCCCCCGGGCCTTGAGTTTGACACCCCTGATTTACATGCACACAAACCTATACAACACACTTCAGGAAAGGGAAACCCCAAAAGCATAATAGGGCCCTTTTTAAATCTTTATTGGGAGAAAAGGTTTTTAAGAGAGCCGCCCTGAATACCAATGAGTTAATTGGAATGGATTGACATTACCATAATAAACCAATGATCTAATAATGGTGTTTTAATGCTTAATTTCTTTATACATTTGTTTAAATCCCTGCTTAACGCATTTGTCTGCCAATGTACTTTACGTTTTTTAATGTAATCCATCAACAAGTTAAAACACAGAACTTTTACAAATATAATCATATAAACAAAAATATATTTCCATATCCAGATTAGATCGATAGATACATAGATTTGTTTTCCTTTTTCTTATTATTTAGATTTTGAAAGCCAAGTATTTGAGAAAGGAAGAAACTAAAAGTTTGTCAATGAGGAAGTAGTGTATTTTGAGTCCCTGCTTCGTTGGTTGACACTCCAACATGTTGAAGGGACTTTCTCCACATGTGCGACACAGGACATCACGTGCATTCATCAGCTGGCTGAGTACATGCTAAACAGCGCTGACAAACTGCTGTTTAGCATGTCTGTTGTGTGGTCGCTCTGAAGCAGAGTGTTTCAGTCGTAACTCAGAGCCCCGTCGGGACTGTCTGTTTCCCTTTCCTGCTCCAACTGATCGATTATAATTCCATCCTATTCAGACAATCATTAATTCTTAAAGCGCCTCCGACCGGCTGCAGGGCGGCTTGTGATGTTGAGACAGTGAGCGGATCCCCTGAGGGATGGTATCTACCGCACGGGGTGTTTTTGTCCTGTAACACACACTCTGCAGCGTGACGAGCACATCTCCTCCAGCACTGTACTTCTCCTGAGGAAATGGAGCAGAGTTTTTCCGTGCTCCTGGACACCCTTTTCTGCATTTCCCCTCACACGTTCCTGTGAGACCGGTCCTCTGAGGTGATTCGTCACACACCTGCAGTGGTTGAGAATGTTGACTTTATGCAGCCATAATAAGGACAAAAGGCCAAACTCTAAACCACAGAACTTAATACCATGATCCTATATTTTAGAACTTAACTAACTTCACATGTCTCTTGTTTCAAACGTTTCTTATCTGTAGAATAAGATAAGATCTACTTTATTTATCCTACATTGGGCATTTTTTTGTTGCAGCAGCATTTAAAACAAGTATTGCACACAATTAGAAATAAAAAAAGAGTAGAAAATAAACAACTATACAATATAAACATCTCAAAATAGAAGATGTATCGAACTTAAAGATAGTTGACCGTGATATGTACAGTAAACTGTGTGACAAATAAAACTCTATTGAAGGGCTATATTACAGTAAACACAATATAAAGTGTTTTTACATTTAATGTAAAAAAAGTGGCAGGCATGTTAAATTAAATGAGAAGTTATAACTCCAGTTAAATAGTGGTTTCTTAGATGTGACCTCTTCAGATTGCTGGTTTTATAACAAACACAGTCCAAAACTCAACAATATGCCATTTACGACGATGTTAAACCAATTTATGGGCTGGAATAAATTGATTTAGCTCAATACATTCAATTTAAAAGTGTCATGCTGTCGGAAGACTACGAGCCAGCTTACATGTTTCCTTCTTATGGTCATTTATTGTTATTTTCAAATATTTGCGAACATATTTTGTTGCATGAGATCTCCCTTTATAGTTTATATGTACCAAAGAGGATTAGTGTCACACGTTTCTTTGAGACCCCAACAAAAGTGAGATTAAAGACCGAATCCTGGCTTTTTCCTCTTCAGGTCATTCACTGCAAACGTTCAGTGTAAACATCAATACACCACCGCAGGCATTGTCTACTCTTTGCTGTGAGGCATTCATGCTCCTGTTGAAATGGAGACACACACACACACACACACACACACACACACACACACACACACACACACACACACACACACACACACACACACACACACACACACACACACACACACACACACACACACACACACACACACACACACACACACACACACACACGCACACACGCACTAATTGTGACCCCTCATTCCTCCACGTGTTGTTTTCCCTGTCGAATGCTTTGACGCTGTGCTCGAGGCTTAGAGCGACTGGCCGAGTCTATCACCGATGGAGGCCCTGCCGGCACTGTCCAGCTTTTTGTGCTGAGCCCGACTTTTGATTGCTGTCCAGGACGTTTTGGGTGGGGTTGTGGAGGGGGGGGGCGTCCCACAGCCAGCCCTCACATTCTACACTGGGCTGGGAAAGTCATGGACGAAATGCCCATGAGGGTGGAGAGCCTGTAATCCCACTACGCCTCCGGGGAATGATCGGCTCGTGTCGGCTATACTGGTGCTCACAGTGGGGGTGAACATCCTCAGTGATACCCTCAGAGATCTCACTGGAGCTAATTGTGTCTCCTCTCTCTCTCTCTCTCTCTTCTGTCGCTTCAGTCATAACCAGAGGACCACGGCGTTTCGCCATCCCGTGAGCGGGCAGATCTCTGCGGAGAACATGGATTTCATCCTGCAGGAACAGTGAGTTATTACTTTGTGTTCCCACTTATCTGCCGCCCATTCCCTCAAATGACCTGTTGAAGAAGAGAACATGTATATGTGATGTCCAATGCTTTGTGATACTTTGACTTCCTCCAGGTGCTTTGATATTCTCAATGATAAAAATGGCCCATTAAATTCTGTGTCTCCATCTCTGAGTTGAAGGCTATGCTGTGACTGGGTTATTTGATCGCTTCCTAAAAAGTGATGTTGCTGAAAACGAGGCAAATCTAAAAGGATTGAAGGAAAATGCTCTTCTGCCCTTGGAGTTGACTGTTTCATGAGTTTGTCTTCTTTTTCACGGTGACTTCTTACCGATGCCTTAAAGCAATCATTTACATATTTCTTCTCAAGTTAAGCCAGTATACTTTATTCAGTGGGTATCCAGCAGCTTCAAAGAGAAAAGCGTCTAGTTTTCAGTCAGGACGTGGGCCTTTTATTTCTCTTCTTTTTGAATCGATAAACCCAGGCTGCGGAATAGTCCAAAAATCAGCTCCTAAGTTCTAACCCTATCGTCTATTCCTTGACCTCTGAGTGAAACGTCACGGGGTTAAGGGATAGTGGACAGGAGAAGTCAAAAGGACTTAGGAGAAGAGACTGCGGTACTTTAGAGAATCCGAATGCACTTTCACTATCCGACGTGTTTCTGATGCGCCAGCGGACGTCATGAATGTGCGTCTGCTGCTGTGGGGAAACTATGGAAACTACAGTTTTCTATACAGCGGACTACAACATGGATGTTCAATAAGAACGAGGGACTAACTGTAAACTCATCTAGAGACTCTGCACCGTGCTCTGATGCTGCTGCTTTGCTTTATGAACGTGGACAACAGAGAAACATATTCTTCATGACCAAAGTTGGAATTTAAATAAAAAATGAAAGTGAAACTTATGCTCGTCTCCCTCTCCCTCCGGTCCACATTAATACAAATGATCCCAATACGTATGATTGTATGAACTAAAGATCTTAAAATCAATACAGATGTATTTATTGTAAACCTTAGTCCTTACCATCTATCTCTGTGTATATCACCATTCAAGCATCTTTTAAAAGTTGAACAAACCCCACACAGCTCAGTAAAGACTGAAATGTTGACTTTATTTGATAATTTCAGTGAAAACTAACGTTCATATTTCTCTTTTTGATTATAATACTGATGAACTTTCAAAACAAAGCACTCTGGCAACTTACCACATACGTTTTAAAATGCTTAATAAGCACCGTGACTTTCATGATATAATTTCTCGGTCATAATCGGTTGTTTCCGTGAACGGCCGACTGTTGAGTGACGGCAAATGCTGCGGCTGCAATGCATTGTGGGGCAGCATTTTCTCCTCTCCTTTCATCAAGGGAGGTCCAGTGGTTCCTAAGCTACAGTAAAGGAGGTTATAAAGGAAGTTTGAAACCTCCTTTCCTTTCATCTAGAGCAGGGGTTCTCAAACTTTTTTCAATAATGTACCGCCTTTGAAAGAATAATTCAGCCAAGTACCCCCTGATCAGCGCAAAAACAATTTGTTAAGAACAAAATGCCTATATAAAGAGGTACAGCACAGCGCTGCACCATCGGTGTCTGATTTATTAAAACAACAACAGTAACTGAGAAACACTTAAATGCTACATTTCAAATGTTTACAATCCATCACTAAATTCATGGCAAACCAATTTTAACATCATGCAATAACACTAAGACGACATTAGCTGCATTGAACTGATCTTTTTAATAAGTTGTACTTAATGTAGTGAAACATGGGCTTGTGCTTCACTGAGGGTCTTTGTCATTCTGACAGGGAGGCAATGGAATGAAGAGAAAAAAATATATGAGCATTTTATGAACATGGGATTTTGACCCCTCATATAAACAAATGCTTAATGCTGCGCTATACTTTGCAGCCACACGCCGTTGCCAAGCAACTCTTATTGTTTAGGTCCTTTTGAAAAGCAGGCAGTCAAATAATTAACTAGAACTAGCTTGATCTGATAGATTTAGTCTAACCGGACGCGAGAGAGAGATCAGAGATCAGATCAGCTGCTGCTGACGGAGAACACGCAGCTCTGCATGATCACAGCTCCGTCCGCTGTGACGGACCGGTGAGCGCACCAAAATACACTAAGAGTTAGACCTAACACACTTAGCTAGTTTATCTACTCTGGAACTAGCTAAACTAGTTATACATATATGTATTCTTTACTGTCGGGTCACTTATTACAGGTTCAGCGAGCTGCACGAGACTGACGGGCTGTCAGGAGAGGGAGAGGAAAAGAGAGCACCCCGTTTATTGTTCCCATTTTATTATCCAGAGTTTCTATAAACCTTTGAATAAAGTAGTTAATCTACTATTAGTAGTTTGTTTAAATGCATTACTTATGTTTTTTTGTTTTCATTAACATAAAATAAATCTCACGTACCCCCTGCAGTACTCCAACGTACCCCTAGGGGTCCGCGTACCCCCATTTGAGAACCACTGCTCTAGAGAATTCGAACGGCACTTATCATGGCTGCCACTGACGTACTTCCGGGTCATTCCACTCCGTTAGGAAGGTTCCTAAGCTAAAGGGACTATACGACCGCAAACCCAAGAGTGTTTTTACTGTCTGGTGTTATAGCAGCGCTCGGTAAAAGCTTGATCTGCTTGCTGTTTGGACCGTTGGAGTTGGATAATGCTGCTGAATGTACTTCTTGTTGCATCCCGTTCTTTCTTAAAGTATGATGACTTGTTTGTCAGTTAAATAAACAGCTGGTTAGCTTAGCTTAGCATAAAGACTACAGTTAGCAGGATAAAAGACCTCATGATGATTTGAAAACTCCGGGAAGTCATTACTCCCAGCAGAGGAATAGTAACTCACATTTGCCATACTCACAAACATGTATTTTGTATTTTATCAGCTGGTTTAGTCCCGAGGCCTTGAGCTGTGTTATCTTCTCATCCGTCCCTGACAAGAAGGTGAATAAGAGTTTACTGGAGTGTGTTTTTGTGTCCCTGTGTGTTATGGCCAACTTTGTCCCCGGAACAGGGACATGTTTGCACTCGTCAGCGACCGCAGCCTTCGATGTCTGTGCACTTGGTAGATAATAACGACAATTTGTTTTTTAACCAGAAGGTTTTTCACTGCGAGTCCAAATTATTATTATATTTAAATGAAGGTTTATCACTGGTGAGTGCAGATCTCTCTGGAACAGACACACTGCCTGTGTAGAGGTCATTGCACTCTAAAGGCTTTGTGCATGAAAGGTTTTCCTGCCAGAGACTAAACCCACGCCAGACTTTCACCACAATGGAGGCAATCTCTAAGGTCTCAGTTACAATAAAACGGTGTGTGATGCAGCACTGATTAATCTTTCATAGCAAAAGCTCCACAACAATCCAACATGAACAAGAGAAAAAACACTATTCGGGAAGGTTTGCACAGGGATTTAGAATTTGAGAGAGAGTGTGTGTGCCTTTGTCAATCCTGTATGAAAAACCACATTTTGCTCCTGGCACTGTGCATCAGTTTAGGTGGAAGATAACGGTAATTATACTGTATTGCAGGGAAATGGTTGAAAGTGTTTCAATGTTTTCCGTTCTGCGGTCCACTTTCTGGACACAGCTGTGTTTATTCTAGCTCTTTTAGCAAGTCAAATGTACCTGCCGAAGCCCTCGGGAGGTGGATCTGAATGTCAGCTTGCAGAATACATCTGGGGCCAGCATGGACTCTCAAACATCACACTTGAATTCATACCTTTGCAGCAGTCATGGTGATTTGTTCGACATTTGACTTGCATGGCTGTAGAAATGGAAGGGTCAAAACGCAGGGGGAATGTGTCTATGATCCAAAAATGACAACAACAAGAAAACAGTTTTCCTTCACCCCAACGTTCAGAGCTCTAACATTTAGAGCCTTGAAGATACTTTGTAACTGCAAGGCTTTAGATGGTGTTGCAAATGTTGTTATTTGGCAAGAGGCTTTTTGGATCAGTCTAACCCCTAGATTCCACCGGGTCCGTCTGCGGCGCGTTACGGCGATCGCGGCCACTCTAGTCAATGGGTGCTATTCCTCCAGACGCGTCCCAGAATCGTCTCGGCGCTGGGCTCCGCTAAAAATAGGATGCAAGTCTATTTTCGACGCGAGGCGAGGCGTTGCATAGCGCCGGGCAGGAAGTGGAAATAAACTAATTTTGCAGACCCCCCTCTTTCAAGTAGCAGGAGAAATGCCAGGTTTACAGGCACTGTGTCAATTATATATATAGAATAATTATGATGATGAATGCATTTTTTTTTATCCACTAAAATACAGCAACACATCTTTGATTCATGTCGTTTATAACTGGAATATTACAATTATTATTAACTGTGTCTGCACAAAGTAGCCTGTCCAGGAAATATGCCCAAATCAACAAAAACTGCGAGTCGGCACGCAAGACGCTTTGGTTTAAAATCCAGCCCCTAAATGTATGTTGATAAATTGAATATATGTCGTCTTTCAATTTCTCTCTCATTTTTTATTTGACTGTCTTATACCATTTGTTCAGTTTCAATGTGACATATAACAACATGCACAAGAGACACTTTTTCACACATTTAACAAAAGAACTCAAACAAAAGCACACAGTTTGGATCCAACATGGACAAACACACACATTTAACTAAATTGTATAAAATCAGAGCATGAAACAGGATAAAAACACTTAAATTAACGTATTCCACCATTGGACCTGGTTAGCCAACAGCAACACTGCCTGGTTTAAAGTTGTGATGCAGATTAAATACAGAAAAACATATTTCGCAATTTGTACATATTAAAACATTAGTTAATTCACTCATCGGCTCCACCACAAATCAGGCGTTCTCAGGGTTACAGGTTCCTTTTGATCGCCTCAACATATTGAAATCCTTTAAAATTAACTTTGAAACTCCAAGAACAAACTTTTAGCATTTAATAAGTGCTTAAACATTGCTAATCGGACATTAATCCTTGCCCCTAGTATGAGGAAACTAATTGATACAGGAAAGTGTTTTTAATACTGAAGGATATTTGGTTAGCTTCTCTGTTTCTGTGCTTATGCCACTTAAGCATTTGAACTTGAATATATAATTTTCTCTTAGGCATTAAACATATTAATGTCAATGAGACTCGTAATACATAACCCTAACAGTTGTTTTCTGGTATGTGTGCACACAGCTGGCGAACTTACTTTTAAAATAGCTCTTAACTCAAGAAGCTCAGGCTTCCAAGTGAGTCTCTCCTTCAACTTTCACTTCACCTCACGTCTGGATCAGAACCCCCGCTCCATAAGTGTGACTCTGGGAAGCTGAAGGACGTGAGATCAGTGAGTCCACGTCCTGGAGTTGAACGCTTGATGTTCTCCTCCAGAGCTTCAGCTGGCAGATCTTTAAAGACCCTGCCCTGAGGTTCATTTCTAACTCGACTTAAATTCAAACTTGTCCTTCAGTGGAGAGAATCTTCCCATCCCAAATAAGAGTATGCTTATTTTAGAATATACAGATAACACTGATTCACATTTAATAATACATGACACGCTTTTCTAAAAACTCAAAGACCCTTTGACAGAGAATAAAACAAAACACATACAATAAGAGATAAACAAAAACAGAAAAGAGGGACAGAGCTCGACATTATAAATGGCCCGCTGGCCCGTAAGCACTATTTAGACCCTTCGGGCAGCATGACGTACTTTCCACTTGCCCGCTCGGGACACTAAAAATATTGCTTTAAAAAAAAAAAAATGGTCCTGTGGTATCGGTATTTTGACAAGCAATTTTGTTAAATGGTTTGGTTTATTAACGCGACAACATAGCGTTTCGTGAGGCGGTTGTCGTCGTTGGGTGAAAAGCAAACTTTTCACTACAGACTTTCTCGCCACCTAAACATTCGCTAAAATGTTTTTTAATACCGGCCAAGCGCCGGGCAAAAAACAATCTTCAAATAAAAGAAAGTCACCGCAGGAGTTAAAGGAGAGTGACAGGGAGTAGGAGAAGAAGAAGAGGGAGAGAAAGTTTCAGCCAGCTTGATCGATGGAGTTGGCTTCTATATGATGCCAATATAAGCAAGGTCTTCTGGCGGCTCTGTACATCAATGCCGACCTACAGTCTGCTGACGAGTAAGTGGAGAGTAGACAATATAAAGGTATATTCGCTATCGGGAAACGTCCCGGCAGTTTAGGATAATGAAGGTTCTAATCTAATCTATTACATGCCATTACGTTTCTAACTCCTGATGACAGGAAGTCAGAAAGCGCATTATACAAATAATAATACCCATAATAATGATAATGGCAGACATTTTTTAACAATGATTAAAAGTTGATAAATCAATTTAGCGAAAATTAAGGCTATTAAAAAGTAATAAACGCCATTTTCCAAGGCATTATATTTTGTAGCTTGTTTTCAATAAGTATCTAAATGGTCCAGAGAGGTTGTATTCTACAGTCAGCCTGAATGTAGTCATGGCGTAGGTGTGTCGTGTGATTCTGTGTAGTTTATTGATGGCATCCCGTTGGATTTGACGTCATCTGAACAGGACGTCGCACGCTCACTGCTTGATAGCGCGGAGTTCCGTTTACGCCGGTTGCTAAGCAACATCGTTACGGGGAAATGCAAGTCTGCGTCCAAATGGTTGGAAGATACGGAGGAAGGACAATCAATACTGTATATAGTCAATGTGAGGTAAAGTGTGTCGCCAAGGTAACCGGTTAGAACTCCAAGTGGCGATGAGGTCTTAAAATGTATGGGAAGGGTCTTAAAAAAGAGCTTAAAAGGTGTTAACTTTGACTTCAGGATTCCTGCGTATACCCTGAAGTAGTAATGTAGAATGTGTATACATTACTATTGAAACAAATGTGATAATTTTCTTCATTATTAGTCGATTTTTTTTGGACGAATGCTCTCGGGTCAGTGGTTACAATAGTGGGGCCAGTGATAATACAATTCGGGCCAGTGGAATTGTACCATTAATGTCTACCCCTGAGGGGGGGGGGGGGGTCAGTGGTTGAATGCAGTGTTGAACAGGTGGGTTTTGAGTGATTCGTTTGAATGTGGCGAGGGAGGAAGAGTCTCTGGAACGTTTGTTTCACGAGTTTCTAAAGCTTTATTTTTGGTCAATCATATATAGAGGCTGTGGCTCAGTTGGTGGATGGTTGTGCTGGGAATGCCCATGCAGTCAACATGTTGAAGTGTCATTGAGCAAAATACTTAATCCCTGATGGTGTGTGTGTGTGTGTGTGTGTGTGTGTGTGTGTGTGTGTGTGTGCGTGCGTGTGTGTGTACCTCGTATAGCAGCTTCTGCCTCTTTGTGAAGTGAAGGGGTTTTATAAGCAAAAGCGCTTGAAGGGCTTTCAAAGCATGGACATTTAGCATTCCCTATAAAACACTCAGTCCATCGTTAAAACAACTCATTCACGATTATTATAACAAATACAGAAAGGAAACTAATAACAGATCATCGGCCCTTACTAATATAATATAATACATAAGCATACTCTGTGATAGAGGGCACACTTAAAGCCATCAGTATATACTCTGTCCACTTATATTCGAGTTTAGTTTAGATTTTGGCTCTTTAGAAATGTTTGATACTGGTTTTCTTATCTCAACCTGGCATGTTTTTTTTTTCATGCTTCATCTTACTAATTCATGGAGGGGTAATTAGTAAAGCCTTTTTTTCCCTCTAATCAAATGATGAAACACATTCAAATGTAATAATATTTTTCTCCATTCCTTGCAAACCATTCTCACCTCCTGTTAATTTGTTCTGTTTCTGTCGCCGTCTCATTCCTTTCCATTTCCTGTTCTATCTATTTCAATGTGTCCCGCGTTTCCTGTCATTTCGCCTTCTCCTTCTTCCCTCACAGATCTCTCCGTCTCTTTCCTGCTTTTCCTTTCCTCTCATTTCATCTTCTGTTTTTACCTGCACCCCCGTTTCACTCTTATCTTTTTATTTTAATCCTTGTTTTGCCGTCCTTCTCTTTCGTATATATATTTGAATTTGACAGAAAAAACATGTGAACCTGTCACTTCAGAGATCTTATGAATTATGAATGCAACGTGTGCTCGAGACAAACATAAAAGTAGAAAACTGTAGATGCTTTTTTAAATATCTTGATTTAAAAAATGTCTTTTAGGCAAAACATTCGCATAAATGTTATTCATATTATAGCACTCATTTTGTAGCAGACCCCTCAATGTGTCTGGCTACCAGAGCAGCAATCCAAGCATATGTTTAATATTATTTTTAACATTTCAAGTCTCTCTCAGTGAGCCTTATTTAAATCACAAGTGTGTAGGAAGTGCTTGTCGCTGAACACAGATACACGCTTTTATACCTTCCTGTCATATTTGTTTTTATCTATTTCTGCATTTCTCTCCACTTCACTCTTCTCCTGTAAAGCAAGAGTGCTTTCTCTGTCTCTCATTTACGGCCAGCTCTCCTTTTTCAACACAGATGTACCAGGTTACATGTTTCCTCGCTGTGACTGATGGACACGTCTTATTAGCAGCTGCGTAGGCGAGAAACTGTCCAAGCGGCTATGATAATGCCTCACACACACACACACACACACACACACACACACACACACACACACACACACACACACACACACACACACACACACACACACACACACACACACACACACACACACACACACACACACACACACACACACACCTGGCACTTCAGCATTAGGTGTGTGTGTAGATGTGTGGTTATGAATAGATGCTGAACTCTTCACATGATGGAAGGAATAAGTGTTTTATAGTGCATGTGCAGAATAGTTGCATAACTTTGTGCCTCAGTGTAATATTGCAGCGGCACACTTCAGGACTTTATTAGCTGTGATTATGCAACGCACAACTGAGGGTAAGACATTAAAGGTGGGGTAGGTACGTTTGAGAAACCGGCTCGAGATACACTTGTTGTTATATTCCATGGAATGCTCTTAACATCCCGATAGCAATGAATATCTGAAGTGCTTTGACAAAAAATCCATAAAAAAATGTCCTCTGTGGAAGCCGTAATACTGTAAAAAGCACGACCAATCATCTGAGCCGGCCCGGCTAAAGTAACTGGACGGCCTACCTGCCTGTCAGCCTTCCATCGGGGCACAAACTGATCTCGTGCCCTCATTGGTCATGTGCGCGTTCGTGTGTGTTGGAGGAGGGGCTCTGTGAGGAAGTGGCAGATTTGTTCCGGCTGTGTATTTTCAAATTCTAGCGCACTCGAGCTGGTTTCTCCAAAATTACCTACCCTACCTTTAAGGCTTTGGAAGACTGGTTAAAACCATCCATCCATCTTCTCCCGCTTATCTGTGGTCGGGTCGCGGGGTAGCAGTTCCAGCAGAGAGCCCCAAACGTTCTTTTCCCTGGCGACATCAACCAGCTCTGACTGGGGGGTCCCAAGGTGCTCCCAGGCCAGCGAAGAGATATAACCCCTCCCCCTGGTCCTAGGTCTACCCCTTGGTCTCTTCCCAGCTGGACGTGCCTGGAACACCTCACTAGGGAGGCGCCCAGGTGGCATCCTAACTAGGTGCCCAAACCACCTCAACTGGCTCCTTTCGACGCGAAGGAGGAGCGGCTCAACTCCGAGTCCCTCCCTGATGACCGAACTTCTCACCTTATCCCTAAGGGAGACGCCAGCCACCCGGCGGAGGAAACCCATCTCGGCCGCTTGTATCCGCGATCTGGTTCTTTCGGTCATGACCCATCCTTCATGACCATAGGTGAGGGTAGGAACGGAAATGGCCCGGTAGACGGAGAGCTTTGCCTTCTGGCTCAGCTCCCTTTTCGTCACAACGGTGCGGTAAAGCGACTGCAGTACCGCTCCCGCTGCTCCGATTCTCCGGCCCATCTCACGCTCCATTGTTCCCTCACTCGAGAACAAGACCCCGAGATACTTGAACTCCTAACTCCTGAATATTCACCACATGTGAATATTGACTGAGGGGGCTGCAGCACCCCCATCTGTTGGTGGAGAGTTGTAACTGCAACGCCAACAAGTTCACAGTTTTAAGATCATTGGTTGTCTTTGTAGTAGACAACAAACATATTTGCATGTCCCCAGGTGCACCATAGAGAGGATCCTGACTGGCTGCATCACGGCCTGGTACGGCAGCTGCAGCACCCTCAATCGTAAGGCTTTACAGAGGGTGGTGAGGGTACCTATTGTAGGAAACATGACAGTAGCTAGCAGATTTAGACAGATACAGCCCACTCAAAAATATATTGTTTTATATCAAATGAATTGATATATATATATATTAGCTATACACTTTACGAATATAATAGTTTTTTATGGACAACTTCACCAATCAATCTCGTCCAACTAATCTTTCTGCTGTCACTCATCAAACCTGGCAACTCCGGGCTTCCTGGCAGCTGTCAATCAAAGTCCAGTGGCTCCGCGCCACAGTTTTGCCACTGCGAGGCTCCACTAACACCACCCCCCCCCCCCCCCCCCCCACCGCACCCGCACACCGCACCCCCAACTCTGACTGACTTCCCGCATCCCTGGCTCAAAGTCACTCTGACATCATGTCTGTACCATTCTCGTATATTGAATGTAAGGATTTTCTTCCAATTTTGTCAATAGGGCGGCACCATTTTTTTTTTGCCCTAACCCTTTTTTTGTTTACAGTTTTTGCTAAACTAACTAACTCCCTTTCTCATTATCTTTATTCTCAGAAAGCAAAGCGAATAAGTGTGTTTCCCGTAATGTCTAAAACTAAATCTGGTTTAGCAATTTGGCAACACCCCCAGCCACTGGCATCCGCTGGGCTTTTGACTGGGACACACCCATGTGAGTCTGATCTGGAGTGCTACATCTTGTTTGGCTGCTTAGATAAAGGAATAACTGAAAAATATTCTTTAACAAACAGATCTTTATCATGGATTTCCATCAGGTCAGGGTTTGGTTTATTGGGGGCCATTAATAAGTTCAGTTAGAGCAACATATATTGCTTGAGGCTGGAACTTTTTAATCGCAGCTCATCACTGCCAATAACCATTTAAACCTTTCATCTGTTATTGCTATCAGGCTGTAGCTAATGCTTCACCTTCTTCTGTTCTGATCCTCCTTGCTTGGGTCACCACATTCATATCGTTTGAATTATATCGTTAATACTACACGGTACATGCTTCAATGTAAATATTCATGATGTTCCTCATCTAATTACAGTGTATCTTTCAACACTTAAAGACTATGTAATTATCATTAATGTATGTAGTCGGCTGGTGAACATGCGCCTTCTTTTAGCTGTGAACTCCAATTATACAATTACCATCGCACCACTGCGAAGGAAACAGGAGACACCATTTGAGCGGTTGCCCCAGGCGCCATCCAAAACATCCCATTAAAGCTGCTATTTAAAGCTCCGGTGAGCCGGCAAGGAGCTCTGAGGATTTCACTGAGGCCGAAGCTCTTTTGTAAACTTTTATATTCATCCAAGGATGCAGAGGCTCAACAGAGCTGCTCTTTTTCAGCTTCACATTCAGACACTTACAAACCCAGTCATACCTACTAGCTCACCTGTAGATGACTGCCATCCTGGTACACATGCTGCCACTGTGGCTGATGTGCTTTAACCACACACACACACACACACACACACACACACACACACACACACACACACACACACACACACACACACACACACACACACACACACACACACACACACACACACACACACACACACACACACACACACACACACACATATGTGTCACCTCCAGACAGTGAAGTGTATTTACTCAAGTATTTTACTTAAGTATATATTTTTATGTTTCCTTGCCTGACTCTTTTCAAGTTATGCTACTTTATACTTATGCTTTGCTACAGTTGGGAAGCCATTGAACAGTTTCCCAATTTTAAACAATTACCCAATTACACATTTTTCCCAATCAAACAATTTTCTAAAGTAAAATAGTTTCCCAATAAAAAAAATCCCAATGTTCCTATTCAAGCAGTTTACCAATTTGGGATCCTTAAAGTTTAGCTAATATTATTCAAGCAAATACTTTACTTTTTACTCCACTACATTTATTGGACAGCGTTGGTAACCTTACCAATTTGGATTCTTAGCTAGCAATTTGATGAAGGCATCAGTTCACAGGCCATGAGAGCCGAGTAGAAACTCAATCTGAGAGCAATATTAGCAACAGGGTGCTGTGTGTGTGTGTGTGTGTGTGTGTGTGTGTGTGTGTGTGTGTGTGTGTGTGTGTGTGTGTGTGTCGTCCAGCGTCGGAGGCCTGCTCACCGGGGGTTATCGGAGATTAAAGGGTCTGAAGTGTCAGGAGTTTACAGCTGCAGGAGTATCTTATCAGCTCTTATTTTGGCAGCAGATGGAATAACTTCCTGCTGCTGTCTGGGTCTCAGTCTCCGTCTGCATCTCAAGATCTTCCTTCTCCCTGTCATCGGCGTCAGGGTCCTGGAAAACCTGGAAAATATTAGCATGGAAACTAGTGAGATTTAAAGGTTGACTTTTCCTGGATAGGGTGAAGAAATGTCCCATTCCTGTTGTCACACCAGGCTTAGTCATTCATTATAATATAGTAACATTACCTAAACTTCTTATTGTTCCTATGATCTTTGTTGCACATTAACGTCTTTACGTTGGGCAGGTTACTATATTGATATTTTGATATTTCTGATATTGTGATCAGTGGTCGCGTTAACCGAATATTGTCCATCTATGACGGATTTTTTTTTTAACAATGACGGAGCAATCTGAAAGCAGTCCGTAATTTTGACAGATTAGAACAAACTCGGAACAGCGCCAAAGTTATGCATAACACATGCCCTCCAAAAGGGAAATGATACCGTTTCCAAACCTAACTTTGCCGTACTACAAATCATTGAAATGTCTGTGAGTTTTGGCTTTACGCTGTGCGCGCTCCCGCGAGGTGCAGTGGGCATGCATGGCAACCCCCCGTTGACAGTTCACGAGCATGCTCTCCCCCCCCCTCGTCAGTTGTGTAAAGGCCGACGGGTAATTCTGGTTTGTGACGGAAATGTTACGATCCTATCCGTCAAAAATTACGGGCAGCGAAAAAGTCTAGCGCAACCTCTGATTGTGATATAACACAAGATACCATCTTAGATTTTGGATATCATTGAATTAAAAACAGCATGACAACAAATGAATATCATTTTCTGAATTTAAGCGACAATTCAAGCCGTTCTTTTGTTTGCCTTACCCGAAAAATGTCATTGTGAAAATATCTTGAGAAGGCACGGGTTATCAAAAAAAAGTCTGTTTTGATATTTGATCAAAACTATTTGATTTCCTCCAACATGCTCAATCTAGGGGAATCTAGGGAATACCTTTTTTTACCATCAGGTCATAAAGAAGCTTGGCTTTGCTAGAAAAGAACAGGCATGCTTGGTTTCCCATTTAAAGTAAACCAAATTCCTGGCTGTCACCTCCCCTACCTTTTGTCTTTGGTCATCATGTTTTTCCGTAATCCTTCACTTTTCCTGTTTTCCACCTGTTTTTATATTGTGTGTTGTTTGTTTGTTTGTTTGTTTGTAGCCTTTATTTAACCAGGTGAAGCCCCTTGAGATCAAAATATCTCTTTTCCAAGGGTGACCTGCAGGACATTAGTTACACACGCAACATAAAAACAACAGAACAACAATAAGGATGACATGCAACATAAGGTACAGGGTACAGTTTACAAACTCTATTTACAGTGACAGGTACCATGAGTATCAAGCGGCATGTCACCCAGCCGAGTTTTAAAATGATGCAGGGGAACCAAAGTGCTCAGTTTTAAACACGTTTGCAGACTGTTCCAAGTCAGTGGAGCTGCACAACTAAAAGCTTTCTTCCCTAAGACAGTCCGAGCACTTGGCACATTTAATAAAACCACAGCATGAGATCTCAGGCAATACGTACTTTCAATTCGTCGAGAGATCAGAGAGCAGATATAAAAAGGTAGTTTACCCAACATGGCTTTATAGATGAACATGTACCAGTGACTGAGCCTCCGTACAGTTAGTGAAGGCAGACCTGCCCTGGCATACAGGGTACAGTGATGAGTGAGTGCTTTACAGTTAGTAACACATCTCAGAGCACTGTGATACGCAGCATCTAACTTTTCCAGGCAATTGTCAGGTGCATTCATATAGACCAGATCCCCATAGTCCAGCACAGGTCAAAAGGTCACAGAGCCTTTTCCTGGCCTCAAGCGAGAAGCAGGACTTGTTTCTGAAAAAGAAACCTAGTCTAACCCTCAGCTTTTTAAGCAGATTAGTGACCTGAAGTTTAAAAGAGAGACAATCATCAAGCCAGATACCAAGGTATTTGTAACAGGCAACAACTTCAAGTTTTGTTCCTTGCGTAGTTACAATATCTAAAACAGGCTCTGGTGTCTTTTTAGCTTTTGAAAAGAGCATTACCTTGGTTTTATCCACATTTAAAAGAAGCTTTAATTCAGAGAGCTGAGTCTGAATAGTGTTAAAAACAGCCTGTAATTTAACACCAGCCTCCTGAATGGAGGGACCTGCACAGTACATCACAGTATCATCCGCATAAAAATGTAAAGTAGCTTCATCCACATTTTCACCTACGCTGTTAATATATATGGAGAATAAAAGTGGTCCTAAAACAGAACCTTGAGGAACACCATTAGCAATGTTTAACCACTCAGAAGACAGTCCATCAAAATGAACACATTGGGACCTTTCAGAGAGGTAGTTCACAAACCACCCCACTGCAAGGCTGGATATGCCAATACTGAGTAGCCTCTGCTTTAAGATGCGATGATCAACGGTGTCAAACGCTTTGGAAAGGTCAATAAACAGAGCTGCACAACTCTGCTTATTATCTAAAATACTAGTAATGTCATTTACCACTTTCATCGTGGCAGTGATGGTGCTGTGTTTCTTTCTGAATCCTGACTGATGTTTAGACAGGATGTCATTTGTACATAAAAACTCCTTTACTTGTTCACTCACTAGTCGTTCGAGCACCTTCGCCAGAACTGACAATTTAGAGATTGGCCTATAGTTATTTAAAATAGTTTCCTCCCCTCCTTTCAGTAAAGGCAAGACATAAGCAGACTTCCATATTGTTGGAATTGTATTTGTGCTGAGGGAGAGGTTAAAAAGAGAAGTAAGAGGTGGAGCAATAAAGTCTGCAGCTATCTTTAAAAAGAAAGGTTCTACGTTGTCCGGGCCAGCCGGTTTCTTAGGATCTAGCTTAGATAACATTGACAGTAAAAGGAGTCAAACTGAAAGGGTTTTCCAGACCACGTTGTTCAGAGTCACGGATTGGGGTGTTCACAGAAGCAGAGTTAGTGACAGAATCAAATAGAGAACCACAGGACACAAAATGCTTATTAAAGCAATTTAGCATAGTAGCCCTGTCCGATATAGAGCCAGATGCTGTGGTGAGGCACGGAGGTAATTACGGATCTCACCGGTTGATATCGATTTTATTACTTTCCAAAATTTCCTAGGATTATTTAGGTTTTCTGTGGTAACTGACAAATAGTACTTCGACTTTGCACTTTTGACATTTGAAGTGAAGCTATTCCTTAGCTGCCTAAAACGCAGCCATTCTACCTCTGAGCCTGATTTCCTAGCCTTTGCCCAGGCCGTGTTTCTCTCATGAAGGAGACTAGACAGCTCAGCAGAAAACCAAGGATTGTCTCGTCCCTTTACTCTACAGTAAATGTACGCAGGGGTGCATGTCTATCAATGATCTCCATAAAACCAAGATAAAAATAAGACCATGCGGATTCCACATCAGCACACAGATCGATTTCCCCCCAATCAAACCCAAACAGATCATGAACAAAACCCTGCTCCACAAAATGTTTTTTGTCTCTCTTAATGATAATGCGAGGTTTAACCTTTTGGACCTTAGTGTCCTTAACTGTAGCTACAACAATGTTCCCAGCCCTTTGCTCTACTCATTGATACGGGATCTGGTGATTTAAGAGCAGCAATGCCAGCGATGTGATGACTGAACACATGGCGCTGCACCGGGGGGCTGCATGGCAGTGCTTTGGTTTGACTGTTGCCATGGCAGCAGTTGTAGATGGAATGTGTTGCTCAACATCAACGGTGGATTCATGTTATTGCTTTTCTCATAATCTTACATTGGCTTTACAATAAATACACTTAGAGATGAGGAGGTGTGAATCTCACGTTTGTGTCGCAGTGGGGATTTGTTTAGACGAGCTCAGCTTAAAGACTAGAGGAGGAGGAAACTAGCAGTTCTGTCAAAAGTACAAAACAACAACTAAAGATGAAGCTAACCTGTTGCTTATTGACATGCCATTGTACTGTTTAACCTGAGATACAATGCAACTGCTATAACGACCATTTTTATTATGCCACTTTATTTTTTAAAGAGGCACTTTTATGCTACTTGGAGTTTATTTTCCCTTCATGTGTTTTATAGGCTTTTTCTTTATTTAAATAGTCTGCAAAGGCTACAATCCCATCCCAATCATTTCTGTTTTTCCAACATTGTAAACACAACCCTGCATACTTAGAATTTATGACAGAGATTCTGTATTGAAATAGTGGCAGCATGTTGAACTTTCCCTTTGTGACACTCAAATGAACTCGCAGTGAGTTTAAGATTATGTCGAAAATCACAAAACAGTGTAAAACAAAGAAGTAAAGATCATTTAGGCATTTAGGCCTACCAACATCGTGTACATCACACTGATTTAAAGGTCCCATGCTTTTCCGGTTATTACCCGGCCCCTTGTGTTATGAAGGTTTTTCTGCATGTAAACGGTCTGCAGAGTCACAAACCCTCAAAGTACACCCTGAAGCGAGTACAACTCTAACACAGAGAAGACCTGTCTGCTGCCCCAGAACGCCTCGCTGGACATTTCTCTTTTTCCATTGTTTACTTCCTGGGTATCTCTCTCTAGGTCGTCCTATATATAGTATAGTATAGGTATAGTGACGTATTTCGGGTATGGTGATGTAACGTCCGCGGAGCCTTTACGTTTGGACCAATTCGCGGACTTACACACACACACACACACACACACACACACACACACACACACACACACACACACACACACACACACACACACAGCACGTTGCGAGGCTCGCTGCTGCGAGGAGCGGGACACTGTGAGCTGGCTCACTTGTGTGGGGTCGGCGAGACACTGCGGCACTCAGCCAGGCTGCGGGTGTGTGTGTGTGTGTGTTTCGGGCTGGGTTTCGCGGTGTCTCGCAGACGGCCACTGGGCTCACAGGGAGGGAAGGAGGGGGGGGGGGGCAGGAGCTCCAACAAGCCGTGTAGGACAGAGAGTGAACACCCATACTATACAGAGATGCTGTTTGAGAAACCAATGTGAGTTTGGAACATTGAACAATGTAAATGTATTCTAGTCGACCTCAACAATGGAGTTATGATCCGTGGAAATGGCCGTGACGTGGGACCTTTAACAGAGAAAGTGTCGGGGAAACAAACGTTGGAGAAAAGGCAGATGCATTGGTTGGATTTTTGTGGAGAACCCTTAATGCAAGTCGTATTCCTTTTGAAATGGGGACATACTGTCTTTAAGAATATCTTTATAAGAAACTTTTTAAAAAAAGGCGATATTTGCCTCAACGACGTGTCAGTGCTGAAATAACGATCTCCTCTGAGTGTTTTTCTCTGAGTTAACTTAAAGTTTCTGATTGTTTTGTTATGCACTGTTGAAGCTGTATTTAGATGTCAGCTGTGTGCGTCGTGTGGGCTGCCATTCTGTTGATCGTGACTTGTTCTGCTGCGACTGTATGTGTGTTTGTGTGAAGCTGTAACGGTGGGAGTTTCTCAAGTTTTGAAGTTACTTTTTCATGTTGTCTTGTGAGAGGTATCATTAAAATGCAGATACAGTATTGTGGTGATTACATCTCCTTTGTGGCCTTTCTTATTCTCAACACGGCCACATTTTCCTCCCACACACAACAGGCGGAGGCGAAGAACTTTCCTATGAGCTGCCAAAGACTATCCTGCTTTCTGTAGTTTTACTTTAGATTCATGGCCAGTTTTACTGAATGAGATATACATGTAGTTCTCTTTAGATCCGAGTTCCTTTTATGCGCTCACAGGTTTTTGACTTCCCGACTTGAGTGTTGGTTTTATTCACCTCCTTTATGTCCTTCTCCACAGTCATTTCTTTACTTCAGAGTTGAGGAACAACAATGTATATTTTCAGCAAGGCTCGAAAGAAAATTACATATTTGCATTTACTTAAAGGTGGGGTAGGTAAGTTTGAGAAACCGGCTCGAGATCGCTAGAATTTGAAAATACACAACTGGAGAAAATCTGCCACTTCCTCACAGAGCCCCTCCTCCAACACACACGAACGCGCACATGACCAATGAGGGCACGTGATAAGTTTGTGCCCCGATGGAAGGCTGACAGGCAGGTAGGCCATCCAATCGGATTGGTTGTACTTTTTACAGTATTACGGCTTCTACAGATGAATTTTTTTTATGGATTTTTTGTCAAAGCACTTCAGATATTCATTGCTATCGGAATGTTAAGAGCATTCTATGGAATATATGTGTGTGGGAGAGAAACTCCCTCTGGAGGAGACTTTGGGATTTTAGCCTTTGCAGACCATTCACATGCACACAAACCTATCGATCGCTACAGAAGAGGGAAAACCCCAAAGAGCACAAAAGTGCCTCCTTTAAAGATTTTTAAGAGAGTTGTCTTTTTGGTTGAGCCGTCATTTGTGATATTTGGTCCCATGTTTCTACGTATTTTTTTTTAATGATGAGCTGTGAGTATGAGGCTTTTTATTATTTAAGCCTCTAACGTTTGAAGGCACTTCAAAGAAAACATGTTTTGGGTTTGGGGTGAAACAATAGCCCAGTGCATTCTGGGTAAATGTGTTCATTTCTCTGCAGTGATTGCCTGATTAGAGTCAGGGGTTAGCTGTGTCAAAATGCTGTATAATAGAGAACTTAACACTTTTATTAAAGTGGTTTATTATGTCACTTTAATAAAGTAAAGGATTCGCAAGAATCAGATTAAAATATAACTGTCAAAACTGAAGGTACAAACTTTCCTTTTCTATTATAGGCCATTCTTTAAATACACACACCTGGGGTTGTGGTTTGAAGGTGGTGTAATGAAAGATTGAAAATAATAACATAATGAAAGTTGCATTATGGGTAATCTGGATCCAGTGTTTTTTAGTCTTCACCTACAGTATACTAGATACTAGAGGTCATCGTAACCTCTGCTGATGATTTGATTTGGACCAAGTGCATTAATAAATTGTGTGTGTGTATAAAAGCGTCTAACAAGTGTGTGTGTGTGTGTGTGTGTGTGTGTGTGTGTGTGTGTGTGTGTGTGTGTGTGTGTGTGTGTGTGTGTGTGTGTGTGTGTGTGTGTGTGTGTGTGTGTGTGTGTGTGTGTGTGTGTGTGTGTGTGTGTGTGTGTGTGTGTGTGTGTGTGTGTGTGTGTGTGTGTGTGTGTGTGTGTGTGTGTGTGTGTGTGTGTGTGTGTGTGTGTGTGTGTGTGTGGTAATTAGGTTGGATTCTTGGATGGAAGAAAGCGTCGCTCAGTGTTTTCCCTTCTGTATCCAATCAAGACAGATTTACCCACACACTCCGCCTCGTGTCGGCCCGCTGACAATAAAACATCCAGCGTGGAACGTCTCATCTGTCTCACCACGGCAAGAGAGAGGCAACAACAGGCTGTCATCTGCAAAGACACACAGAGATACAACAAGACACACAGAGACACACAAAGACACAGAGACACACAGAGACACACAGAGGCACACAGAGACACACAGAGACACACAGAGACACAAAGAGACATACCGCGAGCAGACAGGCCCTTTGTGTTGGGATTTGTGTGTATATTAATATATTTATTAAAAGTCCACATTTAGATTTATTATTTTGTAAACTGCCGTCAGTGCAGCATGTTTTTCATTCATCTTTACTTGGACCCTCTAAAGCAGGGGTGTCAAACTCAAGGCACGGCTTCATTTTATTTGGCCCGCAAGATCTTGCAAAAAATATAATACGTTTATTATACGGTTTCATGTCATTTTACAGAAGCACGATGTCCATAAACTACATGTCCCACAATGCATCTAATTTTGTGACACGCGCACTGAAGAGACTTGCAATTATTTGAAATGATGTGCCCCGACTTCTGCTCTCAGACGTAGTTAATTATGAAGTTATTACCCCATCCGATAATAATCCAATGCAGAGGCAATAATGTAATATAAAACATTATTTTATATATATCCATCCATCCATCTTCTCCCGCTTATCCGTGGTCGGGTCGCGGGGTAGCAGTTCCAGCAGAGAGCCCCAAACGTTCCTTTTCCCTGGCCACATCAACCAGCTCTGACTGGGGGGTCCCAAGGCGCTCCCAGGCCAGCGAAGAGATATAATCCCTCCACCTGGTCCTAGGTCTACCCCTTGGTCTCTTCCCAGCTGGACGTGCCTGGAACACCTCCCTAGGGAGGCGCCCAGGTGGCATCCTAACTAGGTGCCCGAACCACCTCAACTGGCTCCTTTCGCGCGAAGGAGGAGCGGCTCAACTCCGAGTCCCTCCCTGATGACTGAACTTCTCACCTTATCTCTAAGGGAGACGCCAGCCACCCGGCGGAGAAAACCCATCTCGCCCGCTTGTATCCGCGATCTCGTTCTATATATATATATAAAACATTATTTTATATATGAAATTGAGTTTGACACACCTGCTCTAAAGACTGGTGCAGAAATGTTTTTGTAGGCTGATCCGGAAGTTAGCAATACAAAAGCTCCATAGGAAAAAAAGCCCATTGGACTCCATTGTTCAATTCCGTAACATAATGACATCACATGTTACACCCCGGCTTCTATTGGCAAGCACTCCAACACATTGTACGTGATAGAGTGAGGGGCGGGACATCTCTAAGCGATTGACCAATCAGAGCAGACTGGGCTCTGGTTTCAGACAGAGGGTGAAAAGAGGATAATGATAAAGACCATGTAACCTGAAAATGAGCATAATAGGGCCCCTTTAAAGGCTGTGTGCTGTAGACAGCACTCTGGGAAGCACCTGTGGAAGCAGTCTAAGATTAATCCACAGAAAGATTTAAAACCCGTCTGTGTTTCCATGGCTCTCTATAGCACGGATGACTCATTATACCTTCGTGCTGCTTCCAGAGGAGTCTTGATGTCAGTGAGAGATCACTCCGTCCGTTTTGATCCCTGAATGAATTGTTTTGTGCTGTGACTCATACATTCACAGGCCTTTTATCGTAGATGAAGTAGATCTGAAGCTCCGTTAGTTCTGGAGTCTAGACTTTTATTCTTTTAATGTTGCAAAAAGAAGCTTGACGGAAAAAGTGTATTACACAAACGAACAAAATACCTACTTACGGCTGCTTTCTTCTGAATGATCAAGCCTACATCGTCTTCAGTTGGTTCCAAAACGCAATACTTCAGTCATTATGCACTACAAAGTTAACATTTGAGAATTGTTCGCCCATCAATGACAACAAGAATAAATACGATCTGGATTGTTGGATTCGTAATGAAGCATTACATCTCAAAATGTACCGGCTCCTAATATTGTTTTACCAGCCAATTGGAAATGGAGCAAAGCATCAATATTCAGTCAAATGATTATATTTGCGGGGATTTACGAGGCGGAGCTTGACGCTATGTGCTGCTGTTAATAAACCTTTCAAACGCGAGTTGTCTGAGTGAAATCTATTAAAGAAAGAGACCTTGAAGTAGTAGCTGCTGCCTTTCTAAAGGGCCGTTCAGAGGGGCATTTAAGGTTATTGCTGCTAATGTATTGAACTAAATAAGGCACCGTCTTGTTTTTAGTTAGAGCAGACTCTTAACAACCCTTCCTCTTTCTCTCCCTTCCAGGCATAAAAGGCTTATTCATCTCTGTTCCAAAACACATCATTCAGAGTACATCCATTGCAAATATTTAAAAAGACAAATCCTCTGAATAATTCCCCGAACTTAGTGACTGTATTATCGAGTATGCATTGGGATTAAGGACGGGTTATGATTGATCTGCTTGAAGTACACAGTTACACAACACGGTCTGCTGCTTCTGCACGCTTTATGTTTCTGCTGTGAGTGTGTTTTGTAGGTCTATTCATCAGCTTCCTGTTGTGAGACGGCGTAAGGTAATAAGTCTGCGCTAACCTGAGGGAAGAAGGGAAAATAGATCTTGAACACAGAGATTTTATTCAGCGTCTACAAAGGTGTGTGTGTGTGTGTGTGTGTGTGTGTGTGTGTGTCTTCAGCAGCAACAGTGTCAGATGAGGACTGTCTGGTTTCAACGCAAGAACACACACACACACACACACACACACACACACACACACACACACACACACACACACACACACACACACACACACACACACACACACACACACACACACACACACACACACACACACACACACACACACACACACACACACACACACACACACACACACACACACACACACACACACACACACACACACTCCCAGGATTTGTCCTTGGCCTCAAGGACCTCCAGAAACATTCTCTATCCAGATTGTTCCTCGTCGCACTTCAGAAAACCTCGTCCACCCTCACCTCCTTTGTTACTTCACCTGATTATGATAATAACATGTCGCACCACAAGACTTGACCCATCTTAGTGTTTGGACCAGTGCCCAGAGATTGTATTCAGCACCCGGGGAGCAGAGTGGGAGTGCAGTGCCTTGCTCAGTGGCACGTCAAAAGTAATAATTGAACCGGCGATCGAACAGTTCCCAGGCCAAGTTGCTCTCACGCTTATTCTTGCTCTCTGAACAAAACATTACATTACATTGCATTTAGCTGACGCTTTTATCCAAAGCGACTTACAATAAGTGCGTTCGACCAACAAAATACAAGCTTGAAGAAAACAGAATCATAAAGTACATCAGGCTTCATAGAGCAACAACATTTCAAGTGCTACTCAACTGGCTGTAGATAAGCCAGTCCTTTATTAGTATATAAGTGCTTTGTTAATAATTCTATCGCTCGAGGTGGAGTCGAAAGAGATGAGTTTTCAGTCTGGAAGGTGTGTAAGCTTTCTGCTGTCCTGATGTCAATGGGAGCTCATTCCACCATCTTGGAGCCAGGATAGCAAACCCACGTGTTTTTGCTGATGGGAACTTGGGTCCCCCTCGCAGCGAGGGTGCAGCGAGTCGTTTGGCTGATGCGGAGCGGAGAGCACGTGCTGGGGTGTACGGTTTAACCATGTCCTGGATGTAGGAAGGGCCAGATCCATTCGCAGCATGGTACGCAAGCACCAGTGTCTTGAAGTGGATTCTAGCAGTTACCGGAAGCCAGTGGAGGGAGCGGAGGAGCGGCGTGGTGTGGGAACATTTAGGAAGGTTGAAGACCAGACGAGCCGCTGCATTCTGGATGAGCTGCAGAGGTCGGATGGCACATGCAGGTAGACCAGCCAGGAGGGAGTTGCAGTAGTCTAGGCGTGAGGTGACGAGAGCCTGGACCAGAACCTGCGTGGCTTTCTGGGTCAGCTGGGGACGCATCCTCCTGATGTTGTAAAGCGTGTATCTGCAGCAGCGGGTTGTAGCAGCGATGTTTGCTGTCAACTTAAGCCAAATGTAGGCAAAATATATTCACACGTCCTACAGGTAGCGATGTTAGCCATAGCTGCCACCTGCCCTTCAAGATAAATTGTGAGACACAATACAGTTGAGTATAAACTCCTCAAATCGCCATGCTATATTTATAAAGGTGTATTGACCCATGTTGTTTGTGTTTGTTTTCAGGCCGCAGGGAGCTTCCTTGTTGTCCACGCCGGCTGTTGAGCTGCTGTCCAGCACCTCCGTCAGCGAGGCGTCCACCGCCATCACTTCCTCCACCGTGGACACCACCTCCAAGGTCTGTGTGTGTGTGTGTGTGTGTGTGTGTGTGTGTGTGTGTGTGTGTGTGTGTGTGTGTGTGTGTGTGTGTGTGTGTGTGTGTGTGTGTGTGTGTGTGTGTGTGTGTGTGTGTGTGTGTGTGTGTGTGTGTGTGTGTGTGTGTGTGTGTGTGTGTGTGTGTGTGTGTGTGTGTGTGTGTGTGTGTGTGTGTGTGTGTGTGTGTGTGTGTGTGTGTGTGTGTGTGTGTGTGTGTGTGTGTGTGTGTGTGTGTGTGTGTGTGTGTGTGTGTGTGTGTGTGTGTGTGTGTGTGATCTGTTACGCTGTGGTTGTATCTTAATTGAGTCCTTGTCCGTGCTCAGGATGTTTGACGCTGTTTGGAAAGGTGCATCCAAACCGAGAGGCTCGTGTCTCGACGTGGTTCAATAAAGAATGAAGGCATTTTCAAATGTACTGTAAAATCAGTGCATAATATAAACTGTCATTTTTCTGCCAAATCAATTTGTAATTTAGTTTAAATTTGATTGACTACAAGTGTAAAGCAGTGTGGCTCCCTAGTTTCCCTTTCATATGTGCGGTTTTATTCCGTCCAGTCCAATTGAAGATCAAATGAATGAAATAAAATCTACGGTGTTCATTTATTATAAAATGTCTCCTGCAGCTGCGCCTTTCAATCATTGCCACCTGACCACAGCTTCGCCCAGCCCTGAGCATATTCAAATCAGTCGTCAAAGGACACATAAACATTCCTCTTGCCTGCTTTTTATTAAAAAAACACCTGTTGCCTTCGATAAAGACATTAACAGTTTCTATAAGAACAAATCCACAGTTCAAACGTGTCACACAGTCTCGAGCAGTGGTTCTCAAACTCTTTTCAATCATGTACCCCCTTTGAAAAAGAATTCAGCCGAGTCCCCCCTGATCAGCGCAAAAACTATTTGTTTTAAAATATGTGTAACTCTGTTAATATAAAACCCACACTGCTCAAACTTCGGGTTTTTTCATTAACATAAAATAAATCTCACGTACCCCCTGCAGTACTCCAACATACCCCTAGGGGTCCGCGTACCCCCATTTGAGAGCCACTGGTCTAGACGCTTGCACGCAGCAGACTAATGTTTTGATCGTTGACTCGAGGCTAATGTAAGAAGCCAACATGATCCAGAGGACAGTCTGACAGTCTCTCCGTCCTGAAGCTGACGGTGCACTTTGCCCAGTGGGTTTCTTAAACTGAAGCATCGGCCTTTAGTCTCGGTCAGGGGTGCCCACACTTTCTTGGCTGGTGAGCTACTTTTGAAATGACCAGCTCACCGAGGTCTACCAACCAAAAATAAAATCCCAAATTGCAAGGGTTGCTGAATAACACGTTTTATTTATACACAACTAGGCTGCAACAAACGACTAATTTGATAATCGATGAATGAAACGATTCATCGACTATTCGGACTATTATGCCTTGCGCTCTTATTTAGCCATCAACTTTTAGATTTAGCTTGAGCTTGTTTTAGGCATGTGGAAACTAACAATAAAGATGAATACTTGATTCAAAAATACATATATTATTAAATTAACTAAACAAAAATTGTGAACAAAATTAACATTGCTTTTTATTAATTAAATCAATAATATTTCACATCCAAAGAAACAACAATGTTTTAACAAATCGTATTAAATAATGTGATGACTGAACTGTAAACAGAATAGCTGAAACTTTAACATAATAAATAACTCAGTTACCTCTAATCATTAACCCATGTTTGTATCATGTAGTTAGCTCTGTGTGTTGCTGCTAGCATACAGAACACCTGACGTGGAAACGTTCCTCGTGGACGGGGCTACAGAGCTGATAGAAAGAGAGTCGAACCCGGTGCATTCCCCCGTCTGGATGTGGTGCACTTTAGAGGCTTTTTTTTAAAAGGCTTTTTTCTCTTTATTTAACACACGCCGCCGTCTGTAGGGGCCGTTACTGACCTTGTTAGCGGCAGCTTTCAGCCGACTCATGCCAGCTGTGGATGGTGAATGGTTGTGATGAATGAGGGTGAAGGGGTCTTCTGTAGTTTAACAAAATCCATAAAGATTGCAGGTATGAAAGCAGGTGGCTTAATTGGGGAGAGAGGTTGAGGTGGAAGGTTGGAGCTCGATTAAAGAAGCGTTCAGGGCCGAGCAGGTCGATATGATGTCATTAAATAGCCTCTGTTGGGGTCGTTTTCAGGTTCATATCAGTATGTAGTGTCTCTACTGGGACATGTCTCCATACTTTAATGTTCAATAAGCTCATACTTTTCTCAGCACCTCTTTTCACCCTCTGTCTGAAACCAGAGCCCAGTCTGTTGTGATTGGTCAACCGCTTAGAGATGTCCCGCCCCACGTACAATGTGTTGGAGTGCTAGCCAATAGAAGTGCGGGTGTTACATAGTGATGTCAGAAGGGCAGTTGTACCATAAAGACGCTGCATTTTTAAACACTAACACATTTTATTATTGTATATACTTTTACACTCCAGCTCATTTAGTATTCCTTCCGTGAAATATTTGCAACATGCGTCTAATTACAAACGATATCTGGCACATGCACTTCTCCCGTGCACATATAATATAAGCCTTACATGTTCGGCCATCTTTAGCCGTGGTGCGGCCTTTTGGATCGCAATGTCTGTCTGATTGTTATTCTCAGTCGGTCAACCTAAGTCTGGACTAAGATATCTAGTATTTAATGGATTCTATGATATTTGATAAGGGCTTTTCAAATGTCATATTCTAAGCCCAGGGCTATCCTTAGCCTGGAGCTAAGTGCGGTGTGAAGCCTAATACAGACATTAGGTTTCCCCCCTGGATCCTCATGCTTTAGTGGTCCTCTTCCTGTAGCGCCACTATCAGGTTCACATGTTTGGCTTTTTTGGAACATATCACAAAGCTATACGTTGGCTTGCCATGAAATTAACGAATTGATTTGTTGATGAATTTCTCTGTCATGAATCATAATGACTTCGCTGATCTATTGTCCCGTTAAGATATATCGTCATACCTTCAACATATCTCTGTCTGTTCGTCTAATACTTTGATTAATGACCAAATACCTGCAATATACTCAGCTGTACTTAGTGTGTAGTGCAGGTAAGCAACTATAAGATTGCAGAACAAGTATTGCCATTGTAGTCATGGCTGCAGACTCGTGTTGTATACTATATTTTTGATGAATAAATGTAGCTTGACGTGTCAGTTTCACAGTTCATTAGGAAAAAGAGGACATCCTTTATCTCTGTTCCTCTCTCGTGTTATTCCTCTGGCCTTGTACGGTTTCTCTATTGATCTTCGGACCACATTTCCATTGCCGCTCCTCATGCTGAATACTGGAGCGCTGTTCATGTCAGATTTACTTTATATCACATGTTCTTCTCAGATTAACCCCACACACATACCAATACCGACTGATTGCTTTGTCACAAGATGTGTGAAGACTCACAGAAACAATCTGACTTTTGTGTCTGCTCGTCCTTCAAGCTGTCATTGGCTCAGGCAATTCGTTGTTGTCTCCAAAATTATGGAAGCGATTTTGAAAAAGCCACGCTGATGAATACCAAGTGAAGCTTCCACATGCACCTCTCATGCATGTTGGGATGTGGTTTTCTGTCTAGTTTGTTCCTCTTTCTTAGATCTCTCTTTCTCCCTGTCACTTTTCTTTCCTTCAGTCTATATCTAACAGCTCCCTTTCACTCGCTCACATGCACATACTCGGCTCCACAGTGGCATGAAATCTCATCCCGCCCGTCAACAGGTGCGGCCGGGCTGAGATTGAACATGTGTCATCGGGTGCGGCACGGAGATGACAGGGCATCTATCACGGCATCTCGTCGCCATTTCCACGCCATGTATTTTCCCCGGCCTTCACCCCTCCCCCCCCCCCCCCCCAGGTGCTCTGGCTCATCGCCCCTGACATCCAACAGCAGTGCAGAAATCTTATTCTGACAAGAAAAATACTTGACAAAAGGATCTGCTCTCAGAGGGAAGATCAATCATTTTTCCGTCCCCCTTAAAAGAAACAAATCCACAGTTTGAATAAGTCGCATACTTTTCCGCCTCTGACAAAACATCAGAGGCAGCGCAGAGACAGATATCATCCCGTTTCTCCCCCGAGTTATGTGTCGCAACTCTCCTTTGAGCACTTGTGTTGCATATTTAGCGATGCTGTGTTCATGATGTCTGCACAACTTCTTTGGGGTTTATAAAAGTCATTTAGGAGAACCTCTTGCTGCAGCTATGAATTCAAATCAAATCAGGTTTTATTCATATAGCACATTTTAAAACGATTTTTGGTCGAGCCAAAGTGCTGTACATGCAAATAATAAATAACATTACTACAATCGCAAAACAGAAGACAACACATTACAACAGCAAGAAGCTATATGTGGCTCGTCAGGTCCCTGCTTTAGTTTTTTTTAAGTAGCTCTCTCCTCTAGTTAACATAAAGGGCCATGAAAACCAGGACATACCATGAAATAATATGTTAAAGGGGACCTATCACGCAAAATGCACTTTTGTACGTCTTTTATACATGAATGTGTCCCCGGTGTGTCGGGGAACTCACCAAGTGTCAGAAAATACAACCCTTTCTCTTTTCCTCCGTATCCAAATCTCTAAAAACGGTGGTACAACGGAGCTGATATGACGTCAAATCGGCAGCGGACCCAGAGAAAGTTGCTATCAGAAACAATGCCTGACGTGTTTTGGACGTAATCTCGTCTTTGTTTACGTTAGCCTCGCTAACACTCAGAGCTAACCTGTACTGGAGAGCACATGTGTTTTTAAAAAGCAGGAAATAAAAACAGGAACTCACCTTGTGATAAACCTGCAAGAGAAAACGCATTTGAGCTCCATACTGCTTCAGAAATAATCCTTGATGTGGTTTAGAACAGGATGGCGTTTTATCACAGCAGAATTTAACTTTTGTCTCCGGTAGAATTCTGATCAGGCATTAACTCCGCCTCCTCTTCTTTTCTTTTTCTCAAGCTAAGGACCCAAAATCCGCGTTTCTCTAACAGGGCTTCAAAAGAGGGGTGTGAGCAGCATGAGGCATGGCTACAATGGTGAACTGTTTGGTATTTTAAGCAAAACACTTCACAGACATGTTTTATGTAGGTATGGCCCTACAATATATGTTTCAAATATAGCATGATAGGTCCACTTTAAGTAAGACAGTGTTAGGCTAAATGATTGGTTTGTCACTTAATAGTGATTCGAGTTATTATATAAATTAAATAACTTTAATTAAAGAAACATGACGAGGAACTCCTTTCATTATTGAATAAAACCTTTATTGGCCCTAGGGAATTTTATTTTGCACAACACATGTACAAACCATACACAACCATAGATTACAGAACATAATATCGCCTAAAAACATGAACATCTAAAGACATAATTTGTAAGCATGGTTTGGGAAATTAAGGTGGGCTTTCTCCCTCCGAGAAATGTCATTCAGTTCGACAAAAAGGCCTTATTTGAAGCCATTTACTTCTTCTGGGTTTGGTTTGGTGAGCACACAAGCTTTAGTTGCACACAGTTGAACACGGTGACAAGTGGAAAGCCGGTGCCGAACAGCAGGAGACTTCTTGTTCGGAGCAGCTCACATTTTAAAATCCATTGCTTGAGGGATATTACTCTGTGTTCCTGACCCCAACCTTTAAATACGTTGTGTTACGACCAGACTGAACGTTTTCAACGGCTATTGGGTAAGTTGGCATTAAGATAAATGTGTTTATCTGACTATATCCAGTGTATTCTGTATACAAATATTTCAGTTGTACTTTATCTTCTAAATGTACCAGTTCTGCAAATCATTTAATTAGCAGTAATCAGATCGATTTGGACAGATTTGGGATGAGGTGTCCGGTGTAAATACATTAACTTGATCTTTTAAGTGAGAGGAAGTCCCGTCTTTAATTACCTCAGCCTCGTAGGTAATTGTTGTCTGGCTGGGGATTTGAACCGGCAGCCCGGAGGTCTCAGACTGGTGTCTGCAGGCTTTTAGGTTGTCAGATCCTGTTTCATTAACGTAACAAATAGCTGCTCTGCCCCCCGAGTCTCTCGCCTACAAGACAGAGTGCTCCAGCAGGGACCACAGCCTTTTCCACAAAATTACCTTCAGCCTAAAAATAGACCACCGCATCGCACACACACATATTCGCAGACACACACACACACACACACACACACACACACACACACACACACACACACACACACACACACACACACACACACACACACACACACACACACACACACACACACACACACACACACACACACACACACACACACACACACACACACACACACACACCCACACCCACCCACACACAGAGGCTGAGACGAACACAGTAAACATGCATTAAAATGGTGTATATGTACACATAAGGGACGACACTGTGACAGTATGGGAGCCTCTGCGTCTTTTCATCATGCTTGGCCAACGCTCTAATTAGTGAGTGGGTTTTCTGTCTCCCAGCTGTGCCTGACTCCCAGTGCTGCTGCCACATCTCAAATTATAAAAGGTGTGTGTGTGTGTGTGTGTGTGTGTGTGTGTGTGTGTGTGTGTGTGTGTGTGTGTGTGTGTGTGTGTGTGTGTGTGTGTGTGTGTGTGTGTGTGTGTGTGTGTGTGTGTGTGTGTGTGTGTGTGTGTGTGTGTGTGTGTGTGTGTGTGTGTGTGTGTGTGTGTGTGTGTGTGTGTGTGTGTGTGTGTGTGTGTGTGTGTGTGTGTGTGTGTGTGTGTGTTGCCAGGGGGAGAAGTCTTTCTTCTGAGGTTTCAGGATAGAGGATGGTGTAATGAGAGTTCATGAATGTGTGCACGGTGTGTTTCCTGGCTACAAACACAATAATAATGCACAGGAATGTCATGGTTTTCGGAGTGGCAATATCTACATTTCTTTAATGTGCAAACAGAAAGATGATTAGATGTCGGTGCCTCACATGTTGTACATGTATTTAAGTGGCAGAGTTATAGCTCAATGTGCTGGAACAGTGAACGCTTCACGCGGTTTAAACCCCTCAGTCGGGTTAGGGTTATCTAACATATTTATCTCTCATATTATTCATGCTGATTGGGAAGACAAACTATTCTGCTGAGCCTTCTGTTACTGCTGTGGGTTTCCAAGTCCATAAGCATGAGTCAAATCCTTATTTTTCTTTTATATGGCATCATTATTTCAGTTTATATTTCGCTAATGTGGTGAATTCATTCAATCGAAATGTGCTTTTCACATCCACAAGTTCTACACAATTCACAGACTTGGAAAACTGGGGCCTGATTTGCATTTTTGCATTTTTGCATTTTTGCTCGGAGCCAACCAAGTACTGTAATCCAGCCCGGCTCTCACACAATGTTTGCTCGGCACAAGATAGGTGTTTTTTTTTTAAAACGGTATACCAAATATGCAAAACCCCTTAAAAGTAATTGTAACAATTAGGGATGTAACGATATATCGAATATGGCGGTAAATAAACGTCTCAATACCGTCGTGAGACTGACCAAATCTACCGCGATTTAAAAAAAAAAAACCTTTCTTCAACCAGATGGTCCCATTGAGATCATCGATCTCTTTTTCAAGGGAGACCTGTCCAACATGGCAGCAAGTAGATTACAACATGAACATAAAACAACAGATAACACATCGCATTTACAGGGCTACATGTACATACCTAGAGACATTGACAAGTACCAACAGTATATGTATATCTCGCCCTGTCAATAAGCCTCACCTTCTTGGCAAAAACTGTATTGTTGTTGAAGTGGTGGAGAGACAATGCACAGTTTGACCCACTGCTGTCACCCATGGCCAAAGCATATCTCTCTGTCCCAGCAACATCAGTACCAAGCAAGAGAGTTGTTTCCACAGCAGGGGATTTTGTAAACGCCCAAACATCCCAGCTTCTACCTGGAAATGTGGACGTGCTCATATTCCTAAAAGATAACCTTGATGACGCCGAGTGAGAGAGTTAGAGTTGAGTTACTTGGAAAACTAAAGTGAAACTTGATTTATTCTATTGCAGGGTCTGATTATTATATTGTTGACACTTTAAAATACTACTATCCTACTAAAATGCTGTACAAATCAGATGTATTATTTAATAAAGAAAAAAAACTCAAGTAAAAAAAATGTTTTACATTTTTTCCTTTATTTTTCAATATCGCGATAAATATCGTGCCGTGGACTTTTTATCGCGATATTATCGTACCGTGAGTTGTTGGTATCGTTACATCCCTAGTAACAATACTTCAGCTCATTATGGGACTATGGTACAATTACTTTTAAGCGGTGGATCAATATCTTGACAACTACAGTACAGTATGTGTTGAACGGCAGACACTTTTAAACCTAAACTTATGTTTGTAATAAACTCTACCATAGTCCAAAGTAACTGTACTATCGTTATTATGAATGTTAAGTGGTATTCACTCAATGCTATTTGGAGTTTCCCCGGTCCTGTAGTGTGTCATGTAGGTTTGTGTGCACGTAAATGGTCGTCAAAGGCTAAAAAGTGTGGTTTCAGACAGAGGGTGAAAAGAGGTGCTGCAGCACGTAAACGCATGTAAACATGTCACAGTAGAGGCAGAAAATACAGATATGAACATAAAAATGCTCATAAAATGTCCTTTTTAATGTACTTTATATATTTCTTCTAGAAATAGTCCTGCCATTGGATAACAACCTTGAATATACAGATTTAAAACACCATAAGCTTTAATTTTGCAGTGACAAAATATCTCCTTTAGATGAGCTGAATCTAAAGGACACTATTTTTGAGGACAAACTGTTTCCCCTTTTTCCATCTCAACTCTTGACTCTGTTATTTATTTTTTAATTATTACGTTTATTCTGGTTTGTTTTGAGTTTGTATCTTGTATTTTAAATGTATTTATATTATGTTGTGTACAGCACTTTGGTCTGAAGGTTTTTAAAGTGCTATATAAATAAAGTTGGATTGGATCTATTCATCCGGAACAAGTTGCCTCTCCAATGCCGAGCTTTCAGCGAACACACTAAGACCTTCATAACTGGTCGCTGCTCGGTGCTCTGAAATCATTTTGAGTTATGGCCTCACTCTTTTTGATTGTAGTCGTTCAGGTAAACGGCCCAGACTCTCGGGCAGGTGTCTGGCTGTGTGGCAAGTCCACCTCTTCTAACCTCCTACCTGATGACCAGACTTTGTCAATGTCTGGCAAACGTCAAGGCAACCATTGCGTGCAGTGGAAAATTGGCTGTCCTCAAATAATGGCTATAATTATGTAACGACTGGGGCAGAAAAAAGGTGGGAGAGAGAAAAGATAATGATAGTGTGCGTGTGTGAGGGTCCATGCAGTGAGGGGCTAGTCCGACTGAATGAGGCTCAGACGGACTGTACGTTACTGCAGCGCTAATTATCCACACGTCCTCTTAAATTATATTGATAACCTTTACCGACCTGTACCTCCTCACGTGTATTTCTTTCTTTACAAAAACATCCTGAAAAGACAAACGAATGTCTTTAGTCTTGTTTTTTGGTCCCAGTATTATTTAATGATAGTTCGGCTACAGAGAATACATGTTCTTGTTCAATTGTTAATCAACCAAGCTCTGAAAAACGAATGGTAACGCGCCACACCACTATGCCACTTAGCGATTAGACGTGTTCGATGTAATGTTTAGTTTCTGAATAATTAACACGCTGGCAGGAAGCAAACACAGAGCCGATTGATAAGAAGCAGCCTTATTATTAGATGACATTGTGCGATGATGGCAGCCATGGCTGAGGACTTCCTTTCTTCCTTCCCCACATCTTCTGAAAGCCTCTCTCCCTGTCGGTGTGTCTCAGGGCTCCCGGGCCAGTGGCAGGGTGCACAGCTTCGGGAAGAGAGAGCAGGCCATCAAGAGAAATCCCAACGTCCCCGTGGTGGTCCGAGGATGGCTCTACAAACAGGTCAGGACGCACACACACACACACACACACACACACACACACACACACACACACACACACACACACACACACACACACACACACACACACACACACACACACACACACACACCACACACACACACACACAAGTGCACACACACACGGACTGAAACATTCTTGCATACACACAAACAACATTTGTACAGGTAGATTGGTGTTTTTGTGATATTGCACAACCGTTTTTATATCTACAAATAAATAAATAAATTGATTATAACATTTTATAATTACAAAAGACAGAGGAGAAATCCCTGTCTCATCTTCCGAAAGCCTGGGTAACATCTTTACATGTTGTTTTGTGCCCCAGACCTTTAGTTTCCGGTGACATAGAACAGATACATGTTCACATAAGAACCGGTGAACAATGACTCGAATGGTTAATGTACGAGTTCATTTGGCGTTGAGTTGCCCGTGTCTCTTTCAAACACTATATGGAGGAGTTCCAGCTCCTTCAATCTTCCTCCACTGGCCTACTTTAATGTGGACTTGATTTATGTATGTTGCGTTGGCAGTACAGAGCACCTGCTGTTGATCACAGACAGGCTATTGAGTATTTGGAGTTACTTAAGATATCTGTCGTTGGCATCGTCCCACTGGAAAACACTGGCTTCAGAACAAGACACGCAGGGAGTGATGTGTGAAGACATTCTACTTTAATGACCACACACACACACACACACGCACGCACGCACGCACACACACAGTATGTTCAGCGCAATTGCACTTTAATTAAAAAACACTTTTACATGCTGTCAGGAACACACACACATCCACGTACATGTATTAGCATGTTCACACATTGGCCCTCAGGTAGCAACTTTTTCTCTTAAAGGGGTTTTTTCCTTGCCTGTAGTGTGTTATACACAGTCGTTTTGTATGCATGTAAATGGTCTGCAAAGGCTAAAATCCCAGTTTTCCCTCCAGGGGGGGTTCACAGGCAGTATGAGAAAAATAAAGAGCTTTTTGAACATTAAAGCCTGGAGACCTGTCGCAGGAGAGACACTACATGCTGATATGGACCTCAACATGAGCCTCTTTAATGATCAGTTTGAGACATGTGGCTGGTTGTTTATTTTTAGATAGTTAACGCCTAAACTCGTAGTAAGCGCAGTACTAATGTTACAGGAGAATACAAAACACTCAGAAGCTAAAGTTTGGTTTAAACAAGACCCACTTTTTATTGCACTAAATAGGATCAATAAACTATTAGTATTCTGTAGCCCACCAATGTTATAATCCAATCATTTTTATTACATTAAAACACATAATAATTAAATGTAAAATATATGGTATTGATGCAGTTTTGTACATTATTCAAATTGGAAACTTTTATATATATTTATTTTTCTTGTGTTGGATGAACAATCTGTGGACTGCGAAACCATCATGTGTTTTTCTCATCTTGGTAAGAGGTAAGAGTGCTCTTATCCGAAACTACGTTTAGTCCTCAGCTAAAATTAGATCAAACATAACTAAACTTAAGTGAATCCCAGACAGACACACGCACACACAAACAAACAAACAAACAAACAAAAACAAACAGACAGACAGACAGACAGACACACACACACACACACACACACACACACACACACACACACACACACACACACACACACACACACACACACACACACACACACACACACACACAGACACACAAACACACACACACACACACACACACACACACACACACACACACACACACACAGACAGACAGACAGACAGACAGACAGACAGACAGACAGACAGACAGACAGACAGACAGACAGACAGACAGACAGACAGACAGACAGACAGACAGACAGACAGACACACACACACACAGACAGACAGACAGACAGACAGACAGACAGACAGACAGACAGACAGACAGACAGACAGACAGACAGACAGACAGACAGACAGACAGACAGACAGACAGACAGACAGACAGACAGACAGACAGACAGACAGACAGACAGACAGACAGACAGACAGACAGACAGACAGACAGACAGACAGACAGACAGACAGACAGACAGACAGACAGACGGGTTTGTGTAGATGTCCTCCTTCTGGATCTGCCCTCCTCTTCAAACAGAAGCATGCTCAGCCGGGCGAGGCAACATGAAAGACAAAGCAGGCAGTAAAGTACCGTGTCAGACCCAGCGAGCCGCACAACGAGGACAAATGATCCCCATCTTTACCTCGCTCATATCCACCTCACTGTTCCTTTCATTACTCCTTATGTGTCCTCTGTCCCTCACTACTCTTCTCCGTCTCTAACTCTCCCTTCTCATTAAACCCCTCTCTGTATTTAAGATGTCTGTCTTCTCTTTCTAGTTATCTCGTCCACTTGATCTCATTATTCATTCATTAATAACTCACTCTCTTCATTCCCTTTCCTCTCCCTGCAGGACAGCTCTGGGATGCGTCTCTGGAAGAGGAAGTGGTTCGTCTTGGCTGATTTCTGTCTGTTCTATTACAAAGGTAAATATTTTTAAGGAGGTTTTTCGGTGTAATGTCGCTTGGACCTTGGAGAAAATGGTTGAAGCGCCAGTTTGTTCCAACACCCTGCCTCCTTGTGTTTTTTTACACTCTTCAAAGACCATAGGAAAGGATGACATAACAAAAATCAACTTGAAATGTAACACTCAGCTTTCTATTGGCTAGCGCTCCAACACATTGTACGTGATAGGATAAGGGGCGGGACATCTCTAAGCGGTTGACCAATCACAACAGAGCCGGCCAGCTAACCAATCAGAGCGGACTGGGCTCTGGTTTCAGACAGAGGGTGAAAAGAGGTGCTGCAGTATGAGAAAAATAAAGACACACACAGTAGAGACACTAAATACAAATATTAAAAAAATGAAAATTTGCAAAAGAAAGTCCTCTTTAAATGAACACCGATCAGTCTGAATAAAACCACGGTTATATTGTATTCTGCCGGTGTCTCACTGGTGTCATATTATCTATTTAAGACTTAGTTAAACAAATGTAGTGTCTTAGAAAAATATCTTCTTTTAAAAGGTTATCTTATCGAACATTTGCTATTTAAAAAAATAAGCCATGGAGATATTTATATATGTTCTCATCTTTCTTGGTTTAAATGGAACAATGTGAAAGTACAGCCCAGTCTTTGCAGAACGAGACACCCAGTACATGTCTGTATTGGAAATCGGACAGCTTTCAACAAAAAAGCGTTTTGGACAAAGTTCAAACGCTTGAATTGCATTTTGATGGAACTGGATTTGAAGTGAACTGCTGCTGACAAAAGCGCCAGACACTGAATCTGTGCCGGCTTTAATCTGATCGCTCAGGGTGCTGCAGCTCAAACACATGCAGAGAACCGGACACACTCTCCATCACACACTCCATCAGCAGCAGTCTTTATCTGTGGCTCCACGCCTTTCCGTTTCCTCTAAAGTCTCTCAACAGAACCAGGAGGATCAAATCAATCCCTTCTCTCTCAGTTCAAAGGTTTCGGCGCTCTACATAAGCGCTCCTGTCAGGGCTGTAGAGGTCACGTCCTTGATTGATTTTTTAGGGAAATGTGGGATTTGTAGTAGCGTGTGGGGACATTTTAAAACCGAGAAATACTTTTTTTAAAGACGAATACATATGGACAAAGATAAACATTAAGGCAAGGCAAGTTTATTTATATAGCACCTTTCAGCACCAGGCAATTCAAGGTGCTTTACAAAAATGAAAGACATTCAGACAAAGGCATTTAAAATCAGTCATTAAAAAGAAAGGCTAATAAAATAAACATTAAAAGATAAAAGTTACAGTGCCGTCTAAGATATGAATAGTTCAATTATTTCGGTTCTTGATTTTTAATTTATTCACAGAACCTCCCTTTGGAAATCCGAACATTTCCGTCCCGATTGTTAATTTAGACTGATTGTGTTCACCATGTTTTGCTCGCATGACATCCACAATCGGACCCTCAGGAGGGTGTACTAGCCCCCTACCCTGCTTTGGGTTCCATAACAAAGTCTTTAAGTGTTACCTGAACACCCCGTGTTACCAACACACTATCGTTCACCCGTCGGTGCTGTGATACTTGTTCCTCAGTACAACTCACCCAAACACTGATCGTAAACCCTGAAGAATAATTTAATTCAGGATGCGTGGCAGAACTTTTTTTTAACTTGATGTATACAATTAAAAATTAAATTGATGGGATCGATGGACAGAAAATGAGTTGACAACCATTTCAATGTTATAGTTTTACTTATTATTCAAGTTATAAGGGCACAAATGATTGGATTTAAGCCTCTAAATTAAATGTAAATAAATAATCCTCTTCCCAAGTTTGTATGACAGTTGTATCTGGATTTAGGACTGTCAAACAAGAAAGTGGATACTAACATTATTATACAGACAAAACACTACATTTAATGTGCAGATGGAACACTAATAATGAAAGTTTCTGTTGAAGCTCTGAACAAAAGGTCATTGGTCAACACCTTTGAAGTAGGGCGGTCTGTCTTGTGGGACTTTGAGCATCCTTTGTAAAACACTATTACACAGAAACCTCTTATCTTCACACTCAACTTCTATAAGAAAACAACTTGAACAGGGGACAAAAAGTGACGCATTCATGTACTTCACTTGTCACAGCACAGTGTGGTCTGCTGAATGTGCGTGTGTGCGTGTGTGTGTGTGTGTGTGTGTGTGTGTGTGTGTGCGCACGTGAGACAGTCTGGGCAGAGCAGATAAAAAGACCTCACCCTCTCAACCACTATTTAGGGAATGTCTCCTCCAAAGGTCCTTGAATTATTTTTAAACAATTGCCCCTTTAATCCACGGAGCTGCCTTATCACCTCTCAGCCAAACACACACACACACACACACACACACACACACACACACACACACACACACACACACACACACACACACACACACACACACACACACACACACACACACACACACACACACACACACACACACACACACACACACACACACACACACACACACACACACACACATATTGTCATACTCTTACTACATTTTTTATGACCTGCTAAGCGGTGTGTACACACACATCGCATTCTAGCGTCCTGTCAAGATGTTCAGAAAACAAATAAAAGCAGATATTTATTCATATACGTGTGAAATATATACCATATGACATGTTCTGGTGTGTGTGTGTGTGTGTGTGTGTGTGTGTGTGTGTGTGTGTGTGTGTGTGTGTGTGTGTGTGTGTGTGTGTGTGTGTGTGGTCCTTTTTGAGTTTAAGACCATTAAAGTAAGGATGTTTTGGAAGGTCAGGACATTTTTAGCAGTCTTTTCTTGAGGGAAAGGTTAAGGTGAAAGGTTGAGGACTGCATTATATCAATGAGGGTCCTTACAAATACAGAAGGACAAGTATATGTGTGTGTGTGTATATGTGTGTTGACAATGACCTCAGCATGTGAATCGGATGGAGCAGGAATGGCGGCCGGCTGCCAGTTGGAGCAGACCTGCTGTAACACTTGTGGTCATTCACTGTCTTGGCACAACACGGCGGTCTGAGTGACGGCATGCGAGTGTGTTCATGAGAGTGTTGTGATACTGGTGGCAGGCAGCGATGAAATTAGTGGGTGATGACTGATATTTAATCTCTTGCTCTTTCCTCCATATCTCTCTCGCTCCTTTTCTCACCTTCCTCACCCTGAATATCTTCTCCCTCTTTCTCCCCGATACTCCCTCCCTCTCTCTCTCTCCCCCCCTCTCTCTCTCTCTCCAGACAGCAGAGAGGAGTCGGTGCTCGGCAGTATTCCTCTGCCCAGCTATGTCATTTCCCCCGTGGGAGCTGAGGACCACATCAGCCGCAAGTATGCCTTCAAGGTACGCCAATCTTTCTCCTACAGAGTTGTTCGCGGTGACTAACATCTTTAAATCTCTTTCTCTGGCGTTGTTGTTTTTCCGTTTGCAGTGTGTGTAGCCACCGATGTTTCCGCTTGTGGGTGTCAAACAAAAACAGTCGAGGAACGATTCCCTATGTAGAAGAAATGCAACGAACATTGATTTTCACTGCGTCGGGAGAACCCGTTCGACCAATGAACCCTGTAATCTTAAAACGAAAAAATTAAATTAGAACTGTTTCTTTTAAACTCATAAGACAGTTGCTGTGAAAGCTTATTTCACCCACATCATGTGTATCCAAAGTGATCGAAACACTCACAGGATTCTTCTCCACGTCGAAACAATGCAAAGCATGCGAGGCTAGCTGCACACTTCAAAGTCGCATTGCACTGTTTACATTGTGGAACATGAAGCATCAATTAAGTCCAACTTCAAAAGACTTTGGAAACATTTTAAATACTATGTTTTTGTTCCACTCTTGGCACATAGGCTAAAACTGTATCACTAGTGCTATTTAAAGCACTCTTGATGTGGACAATGATTAGTAATATTAGATGTTACCTTCCAATAGAAAGCCCCTGACAACTTAATGCTACCATAACACCTTATTGGCACGCAGCTATTCCCTTTCTTTGAACACATATTTCACGGTGTGCCATCGAACACATGTTTTCGAAGCCGATTAGAAAAGTGTCTCACAGCTATGACTGCATGTAATGGAGGTTGTAAGCCGTAAACAAGCATGTACATATTGCTATAAAATAGATTTGATATCATTGCTTTTACAGCCCTGCCTAAAATTAGGAAAACATCTCTAATGATTTTTGAATGCTCGTTAAAGGAATAGATAAATCTCTTCCGACATAGCGCTGCCTCCCAGCCGCCCCTCAGCTTTGAGCAGCACTCGGCACCTGTCGTGTTGAAGTCTATTACCGCCAAATGTCTGTCAGTGGCTTCATCGAGACGGAAAGCTCGTCTGGAATGAAGCTTCTCCGTGGCCCGAGGCTCAAGTCTGTTTGAGTCCTTCCCGACATGTGGGAAGTTAAGAGGCGTAAACACCTACGGAGTGTTTACATCACAAACAGGCCTCCTCTTTGCTCACGGATTCGATGTGTATGTAAATATCCACATGGTTTTATCGGTCCAACAGACAAAGTCATTTGTGATCAGTGAGTTAACATTGACTCTAAATATTGTATATTAAATGAAGGGCATTTTTGCCTTGTTGTTAAAGAAAAGCCCTTTGTCTAAAAGGTCAGGTTTTACAGCAGCAGCGGCCATGTTTTATGAGCTGTCCTTGAGCAACACACCGATCCACAACCCTCTGCTTAAAGGTCTTTGGGTAAGTACGTTGACCTAGTGTTTGAGTATTACAATATGTAAACATCGTACTCAATATACTCACTGTCGAGAGGACAAGGTGGGTGTCTTTAATGCACTTAGAGACAGAAATCAAACGGGCAGACATCAGATATGAACCCAAACCATTACCCAGCTGGAAATCCCTTTTATCATCGTGGGAAGAATAACGCAAGGTGGTGAATTGTAGAGCCGTGGCAACATTCAGAGACTTCAGAGTCAATATGTGTGCCAAGCTGGAGTTAGTACACGATCAGGCGCATATTCAGCCGTAAACAAGGCAGCGAGCGCTCTGAAGCCGTGCGGCATCAACGGTACTCACCGCTCTGGAAGGGGAGGCCTTGGCTCGATGCGTTTGAAGCAGGGCGAACGGGGACGAACCTAAAGGAGGAATCAGGGCGAACCGGTTAAACCAAGCACGCTGTTATTGGACTTATTGGGAGCTATTCAAAAACAAAGTAACATGATAAGACTTTTAGAGTTTATGACTTTTATGCATCTCCTTCCGACATCGCTCACTCTGGTAAACTCTTCCCTCACCAACATGCTGAGGGGAAGCAAAGGGGATAAAAAGGCAAGGCAAGTTTATTTATATCGCCCCTTTCAACACAAGGCGATTCAAAGTGCTTTCCAATAGATGGCACTGTGACACTGCCTTGCAGGTTTAAGCTGATAGTGGATTAGATTGGCTTTAGAGTCAGATAAAGCAGCAAGTGAGACCTATCTAGGTACGTCCTAAAGTTCAAGCTAATTGCAAGGTCTGAGCAGAGAAGGAATTACACTGGAGAGAAGCTGCATTCTCCAGATGTCTTCGATCTCTCTCAACATCAGGTGGTTTTGTTGTGAACCCCAAGACAAGGAGATTATCCTGGTGGATCTCACAAGAGGCTTTCCACCCTCATTTGTCCCGTATTAACGTCGTGTACTAATCCGGACATCGACTCTTGACTTAAGGCTGAAGTGAAACCAATAGCAGGCAACCAAACTGGTGTATGCAACAATCCCAGTGGGCAGTAGAAAGAATATTATAATTGGATTATACTTCCTGGTAAAAGTCAAACATATTGTTCACAGTTTCTCCACGATTGGAAGAAGGAAATTATGATTTCCACAGGTCATTAAATGGTGAAAGTGCTTGTCATTCACATGAGCGACTTTGAAAAAAAGAAACTACTGTCACAAAGGTAACAAATTAGTTCTCAATTAGCATCATTATATTTTCTACAATATGAGGTTTTGAGACATCTTAAGCCTTAAGGCGGTGACGGGGAATGAAGAGGAAGAATGAACGCAAATCAACATTTCCCATTAACAGAACTCAAATGATAAAAATAGCAAAAATGAACGATATGCATTAATAAGCAATATTCATGGCTGTTGCAGACTGGAATGTATCTCCATGTTATTCTTTCCTTATAAGAGCAGCGTAAATGTGTTTGTGTTGTCTGACCTCCACTGGTCTGACTTCTCACAGAGCAGCAGCGATGTAGAAGTTGACTCCAGCGTGTGGTCAGGACAAAGGGAAATTACCCCTTTGGACAACACCAAAGTAACTATAGGTAATGTTGGGTGCTTCTAGCGGTAACAACAGGCATACAACTACCAATCAGAGAGGGCCGTTATACATCCCGGTGTTCATTCAATCCTTAATGTCTCAAATAAACTGAAATGGAGCTGAACCAAAGCCAGCATTTCCACCACAGGGGAGTGTCCCGTTCTCCTTGAGTGGTAACATCATAAAGGCCACGCAGGTCTGTAACCCACAGTGATGGAGTGGGTATTTTATGTGAACGCTGCACACATCGACTACCGAATTGACCTTTAAGCTTCAACGACCTCCCCCCCCCCCTCCCCTTATTCACCGAGTCCTCTTCTTGTTCCCATTGGTTGGCTGCTCCGACTGGGACGTCCCTCTCTCCTTGTGAGTGTGTCGCGTCGCCCAGTGACAGCCATGCCATAAATAGGTATTCTCCCCTCTCTCTCTCGTGCCCTCCCTCGTTAATATCCCTGTTGTTGGTGGTGTGGCTTCTTTGGGTCCAAACACGACAGAATATATACAGCGGCTGTGTATATTCCTCTGTTGGTTTTTGATGCATGTTTTTTGAGCGCAACGTGTCCTTTTGGCTGGTTGTGTTTTCTTTTAGTGTTTTGTCTTAATCCCCCCCGTGTCTCTCTCCCCTCATTCTGTCACCACCCCATCATCGCAATATGAATCTGTTGGCTTTTCTTGTGTGGGGCTTATCGTTCATCTTTGTGCTCTCACTGCCTCCTCATCACATCCACCGTACCAGCATGCAGGATTCTGACAGTGTGGGGGACAACGTTGCTATTTTGAAGTCACCTCACCTCACTCTTCTCTGCCAGTGATGAATAGTGAAACAATAATGTACTGTAGTAGATCTTCAACTGACATTGACTTTTCCAAAGTCGCTGCGGCTTAAGGGAACTTTGAAGTAGATAAAGCTGTTGTACTTTTCCCTAACAGGATTCAAACTCTGAATGTTTTTCATGATTTAAAACCCAGACACTAGGGCTGCTCGATTATGGCAAAAATCATAATCTCGATTATTTAGGTGAATAATTGATATCACGATTATTAAAAACGATTATCCATTTACTTTGAAAACATCCATTTATTGAAAATAAGGTGTAGTATGTTTTTAACAGTTGATTACCCTGAACTTTAAAGGTGGGGTAGGTAAGTTTGAGAAACCGGCTCGAGATCGCTAGAATTTGAAAACACACAACCGGAGAAAATCTGCCACTTCCTCACAGAGCCCCTCCTCCAACACACACGAACGCGCACATGACCAATGAGGGCACGAGATAAGGTTGTGCCCCGATGGAAGGCTGACAGGCACTGTACTTTTTACAGTATTACGGCTTCGACAGATGAAATCTTTTTATGGATTTTTTGTCAACGCACTTAAGATATTCATTGCTATCGGGATGTTAAGAGCATTCCATGGAATATAACAAAAAGTGTATCTCGAGCCGGTTTCTGAAACTTACCTACCCCACCTTTAATTATAATTCAATTGAAAAAAAAAAAAGAAAGATAATATATGTATTTTTTTTAAATAATAATAATTGTTTTATTTCGATTATGTTGTTTTCATAATCGTTGCAAGCCAAAATCGTATTTGCCATTAAAATACGATTAATTGAGCAGCCCTACCAGACACCCACATGCGGTTGCTGCCTCCATTTGGATGTTTTTCTCTTTACATTTCTACAGTTTAGAGAAGGTTGGCTTATCAGGAGCTTTGTGGCGCTCTGGCTGCTGAGGCTTATCTTCACGAGCACAATGACTTTTTAAATAGCGCCGCGACAAAGAGTGTATGTGAGTGTTTGTCTGGGGCTGTCCGCGGCGGGCAAAGAGCCAACACTTTTGTAAGCCCTTCTAAGAGCAATGAGGGAGTGATATTTTCCAGTTTATAGAAAAAAGCAGCACGGAAAGGGAAGTGATTAAGGGCTGAAGAATAAAGGGAGAATAAAGAGAGGAAGCGATAGGTGGAGAGGAAGGAAGTCAGCTGGTTGTGGTGAAATAGAGGGCAGAGCGAGAGGGAGTTTTCATTTCATATTTTCACACAGCATCGTTGAACAATATAATCGGCAACACTAATAATGTGGAACACTCTTAATACTCCCACACACACACAAAGAGAAAGCGGCTTGGCTGAGTGTGAATTCTGTGTGTGGGAGTATGGGTCATGCACTCGGAGCTGAATGACCCACTCAGCATTCCTGATAAAGAGAGGTCTCAGTGTTATTTTAAACCGCTGCTGTTGTGTGTAGCATCAGGTTACCGTCGTATGTGTTAGGATGTAACTCAAATAGGGACAAATCAAAGCTGGGGACAGGATTGGATCGACAGGGCTTTTAAATGTGTGTATGTTGTGGCGGAGGTCGTGTGGGTGTGAATTGAGTGGAATATTTAGTCGATTTTGGTATGGCTGCAGGATTTGTGAATAATAACCAATATCCGATTACTTTAACTGACTGATTTGCGATAGTCGAGGGGATGATCCTTTTTGGAACATTATTCACATTGAAACATTAGCTAATAGTGTGATTCTTTTACCAAACAAGGATTTTTTCATTCAGTCTGTAGAATACCGTTTGTAGGCAGCTTCTCTGCAGCTCCACAAAACTTAATGAGGATATTTTCACAGATTATTTTCTTTACTAAATATTACGTTTACTGTGATTTGGATAATGATCTAATCCATTTTGATGATCTGCAAAGGTTCAGGTTATTTATTTGTACCCGTAGGTAGATTCTGTTTGCAGAGGAAAAGACATGGGATCCATCCTGACACTAAAAACAAACAACAGACACATCTCTAATAAAAGGACTAGTAAAAGTACAAGTATACCCTGCTCAACCAAATCTCTAAATATTTCAAAAACATTTTAAGAAGGAAAACACTAGTACAAACATGGACATTCAAAATTCACAATTAAATAAATAAATACTTTTTTTTCTGAATTCTGACTTTTTTCAGAACCCTGTCTTCTTTTCAAGATGTTGACTCATGTCTGAATATTTACTATTTTTTTTCAGAATATTGACAATTTTTTTTCAGAATATTTACTATTTTTTCAGAATATTGACAATTTTTTCCAGAATATTGACACTTTTTTTTCAGAATATTGACTTTTTTTTCAGAATTCCGACTATTTTTTTCAGAATATTGACTATTTTTTCCGAATATTGACTATTTTTTTCCGAATATTGACTTTTTTCTGAATTTTAACTATTTTTTTTCAGAATATTGACTTTTTTTCAAAATATTGACTTTTTTTCAGAATTTTAACTATTTTTTTCCGAATATTGACTTTTTTCAGAATTTTAACTATTTTTTTTCAGAATATTGACTTTTTTTCAAAATATTGACTTTTTTTCAGAATTTTAACTATTTTTTTCAGAATA